>NW_026867788.1:0-115159 GCF_020745735.1 Hemiscyllium ocellatum
CTTGTTGCAGTTGGCGGTGTGGGTTTGAAAGGCAGAGGTGCGGGAAGTGGAGGGGATACATTGGATGGTATTGACAACATGGGAGTGGAAATTGCAGTCGTTGAACTAAGGGGCCATTTGGTATGTTCTGGCCTCACTGGAACACTGCAGTAAGCATGAGACAGGGATGTTTCCATCTCCAAGGCACTCTCCCCTTCCCTGTTTCCGCCTGTGCAGTGCCACGTGACTCGGCTGTTGGTGAGTATGGCAGACGGAAACAGGGAAGGGGAGAGTGGCCTTGGAGATGGAGATAATGAGTCACTTTAGACTGGGAAGTTTTAATTACACTTTGTGCGGTTCGTAGGTCTGAATTAGAAACTCTTAATCCCGTGTTTGCAGCAGATGGGAAAATGGCTGCGGCCCTCAGTGGTGATCGGTCCTGGGATGTGGCCGCCATCTTTATTGGGGGCAAGGTACAGTGAGGCGCATGGACATGTCCTCTTCCTAGGATTGGGGAGGGGGAAGGTTTGAGAGAGGCATTTACACATCAAGCACATACCAAGAGAAAAGTATGTCTTTATATTCTTCCTGTACTGACTGTGAGTTTTGTTTTGTGAATTCATTTTATAGGATTTTAACTCAGAATAATTGAGGCTGGGATCTCTAAGCAAGTTTTTGCAGTCAATGGAGTCGCCAGGATTTGAGTATCATTGGCATTTAACTGTGGAATGAGAAATGTTTGTCTGTTCTGTTTGCGGGAAAATATCTCCAATGTTTTTGTTAAGCAGAAAGATGTACAAATTTGTTGGACTACCTTTTGGGTATGTGCTCTGTTCCGGGCACTGCAGCTGTGGAAGGAGATATTGCCCTGAGTGGGAACACATACTTATCCAAATTACACCTCGTCTCTTTGTAAGAACTCTCAGATTAGACCCAGTCACCCACTTCATGATGTTAACCTGTAAATTTCATATTTTCAATTACCTGCAAACTTCCCGTTAAAAGTCCTTATGGACTCAAATTCCAGTACCTTTCCAGGTGGGAGGTTCCAGATTCTGATAACTGCCTGTTCATTCAGAAACTGCTGAGGTCCACGTTGACTCTGGGGTTACAAAGGGCTGAATTGAAAGATCACATGCTGCCCCGGAGCTCCCATTGAGATTTATTGGAACAGTATAAGAGGCTGAGGGCAGTGTAGGTGTAACAGGCAATAAAAATGAAAGGGCTGCACTGTGAGGGCTGCTTGGCTCAATGAGAGTGTTTTGGAGTTGGGTGTAAACAGACTGATGTGAGACAGGGAGAAGGTGCAGCTGAAACTCAGCTTTAGTTCAGGCCGTTCAGAAATTCACATGGTCCTAATGTGAACAGTCAGTTTTTAAGTGATACCTGCGGAGTATTTGTTAACAGTTTTTAAAGTATTTTTCCTGAGGGCAGTTGAAAGTTAACCACATTGCTGTGGGTGTGGAGTCACATGTAGGCCAGACCAGTTGAGGATGACCGTTTCCTTCCCTACAGGACATTAGTGACCCAGATGGGTTTTCTAACAATCGACAATATTTTCATGGTCATTATTCGCCTTTTCATTCTAGATTGTATTGAATTCCGATGCCCGCATAGCCATGTTGGGATTCTATCCCTAATCTTCGGAACATTGCACATATCACTCATCTGGCAGGAATACCATTAAGCCATTGCCTCCCTTTTTAGCAATGTTTACGTATACAATGTCAGATAAAATACTGCAACGTCCATGTGTCAGCCTCTCCAAAAGGTCAATCAACAGAAATTTTTGGGGGCGAATATATTTCACTTATTTTGGGGGGGAGGGGGTTTAATGAACAAAAATGAATCGAAATAAAAATCGTATGCCACGGCCATGTAATTTCTGAAGCCGGAGGGGGTTTACAGAGACAGGGAGGGTTGTGGGGCCAGAGGGGGATTGTTGTCCAAACATCACTGTGGTGTACATGGACTGCAGCATTTCAGGGAGGCGGGTTAACTACCACTTTCTCCAAGACAAGTAAAGGTGGCCAATAAATACCGGTCTGGGCAGCAAAGGGAACCCCCAGTGAATAAAACCAAGCAGTGACCTCTCTGAGCTGACTTGCTGTGAAGTTGACAACCTCTCTGGAAATGGAGTGGGCAGAGGAGGGACCTTGGAAGTAATCAGAGCCGGGATCAGCTCAGTGAGTTTCAGTCTCTTCAAATATCAATCTTAGTCAGTTTTATTTTATTAAATCTACAATAGTGAGTAAGGTGAGGATTTCTTTTTAATGTCTTACAGTCTCTTGATTAAATGTTTAAGATATAAAACGTAAACATTGTTATTCTTGGGCGGTATTTTTCGAGCAGTAAGACTGTGCCTTTATCTTGGTCTGTAGGTTGTTAAGGCGGAGAGATGGCCTGTTGTAGAGCGGCGTGCTGTTCCTGTCGGATGTGGGAGATTAGGGAGAGTTTCAATGATCCTGATGATTATGTCTGCAGGAAATGTGATTGCAAATCCTATTGGATCACATGCATTGGTGGAGGAGTGATTAAAGGCAGTGAGGAATTGACAGGAGCCCGGGGAGTGTGATAAGTGGCAGTTTCAGGATTGCAGGATACTGCAGATACAGTCAGGTAGGTGGGTTACCCCCAGGAAAGCTAGGAGGGGTAGGTCGGTACTGCAGGAGTCTCCTGTGGCTATCCTCATCTCAGACAAGAATACTGTTTTGGAAAAGGTAGGTGGTAATAGACTTTCAGGGGAACGTAACACTGACAGCCAAGTTACTGGTACTGAGACTGGCTTCTGACATAATGTGAGGTATATCCAGTTCCACACTATCGATGGTGATAGAGGACTCTCTAGTCAGGGACACAATCTGCTGTTTCTGCAGCTGACAGTGAGACATCAGAATGGGGTGGTGCTGCCCTGGTGCCAGTGTCAAGGATGTCTCACAGAGGGAGCAGAATATTCTCAAAAGGGAAAATAACCAGTGGGAGGACATTGTACATTGGTACCAATGGCATAGGAAGGGGAAAGCATGGGGTCCTGACGAGCAGGGAGATTTGCTCGTGCCACTCGGGAGACATTAAACCAGTGAGGGAGTCAGGGTAATCCTAAAGAGATAGTGAGAAAAGAGGTGAGTCTGAGAGGCTGGTACTGTTCACCGGTCAGGCTGTCAAGGCAGGCAAGAGCAAGTCACAGAATGAGGTGCGATGGACCAGTTACACTGCATTTATTTCCGTGCAAGAGACCTGACAGGTCAGGCAGGTGGGCTGAGGTAATGGTTTTGAACATGGCACTGGGATATTACAGCAATTACAGAGGCATCACTCGGGGATGGATAGTATTAGCAGCTTATTGTTCCAGGGTATAGATGCGATAGCAAGGATGGAAAAGGGGCAACAGAGCAGGGAGAGAGGTGTTTTTTATTAGGGATAACATTATGGCTGGGCTTCGGGAGGATATTCCTGGGAGTACATCCAGGCAAGTTATTTGGTTGGTACTGAGAAATAAGAAAGGGATGACCATCTTACTGGAATTGTATTATAGACTCTCTTCCAATAGTCAGCGGGGAATTGAGACACAATTTTACAAGGAGACCTCCAGTTATCTGTAAGAATAATATGGATGCAATGATGAGTGGTTTTAACTTTACCAACATGGCCTCGGAGTGCTGTAGTGTTAAGGGCTTGGATGGAAAGGTATTTGTTCAGTGTGTACGAGAACATTTCTGATTCAGTTTGTAGGATGTACCTACTAGAGAAGGAACAAAACCTGACTTGTTTTCTTTATTCATTCCCAGGATGAGGCTGTCACTGGCTCGGCCAGCATTTATTGCTACGTTTACCCAGAGGGCAGTTAAGAGTCAACCACGTTGCTATAGGTCTGGAGTCCCATGCAGACCAGACCAGGTAAGGATGGCATTTTCCTTACCAAAAGGCCGTGAGTGAGCCACATTTTTTCCAACGGTTTTTCAACGATTCCTTGTCGTCATTAGATTATTTTTTCCAGATTTATTGAATTCACGTTCCCACCTGCCATGACGGATTCACATAGGTCCCCAAACCATATCTGGGTCTCTGATTACTGTCTAGCGATAATTTCACTCTCTCACTCATCATGCATTTCTGAGGCGTCACAATGAGCAACATGATCAGCACCACCCACCGAAGATCCTCATATTGTGGCTCTGGTTAGTGCTGCTCCTCAGCACCAGAGACCTGGGTTGATTTCAGCCTCAGGCAAGTCTGTGTGTCTGTGGAGTTGGCACATTCTCCCCAGTGTCTGTGAGGGTTTCCTTCGGGTGTTCCAATTTACTCCCACAGTCCAAAGATGTGTAGGTTAGTTGGATAAAGCATGTTAAATTTCCCATAGTGTCCAGATGCAGTAGATTAGATTTTGGGATGTGCAGGCAAATCTCTGCCTGATGTGAAAAGATCCTTTTGTTGTCTTGGACAGAGGTCAGAGGGAGGTGTGGCCGCATGTTTTACATCTCCCATGGCAGCAAGGGAGGGTCAAGGGTGTGGAGCGTGGGTTGGTGGGAGGGTGTGGATCGAACATGGAGGTGCAGAGGGAATGGTCTCTGCAGAACGCAGATAGGGGTGAGGAGGGAAATATGTCTCTGGTGGTGGGGTCTGACTTTAGGGAGCAGAAATAAGAGGTTAATGCACTGTATCTGGAGATTATTGGGGTGGAAGGTGAAGACCGTGGGGTTATAGTCTTATTGTGGCTGTAGGGGTGGGGTAAACGTGGAGGTGCGGGAAGTGGAGGGTCTGTGTTGGAGGGCATTGTTGATCAAGTCGGAGGAAAATTACGGTCTGTGAAGTAGGCCTTTCTGGGATGTCCTGGAGTAGAATCCAAAGAGATTAAACAAATATATCACAGACAAAAGATTAACTGGACCAGAGAATAGGACCCCTTGAAGGTAACAATGCTGTCTATGCAACCACAGGGGGTGCGAAAGATATGCAAATATTTCACGTCATTTTTACTGGAGAAGTATATGGAAGCTCGAGTGTTTGGAGAAATAAACAGTGATAACTTGAAAAGTGTCCATGTTTCAGGGGAGGTGGGACTGGATGTCTTAAATCGCATCAAGGTGGATAAAGCCCTGGAACCTGATCAGGTGTATGCTGGAACTTTCTGGAAATCTAGGGAAGTGATTGTTGGGCCTCTCCTGAGGTATTTGTATCGTTGATAACGACAGGTGAGGTACCATTATTTTAAAAAGGTGGTAAGGAGAGGCCATGGAACAAGAGAACAGTGAGCCTGAAGTCAGTGGCAGGCAAGTTGTTGGAAGGGATTCTGAGGGACTGGATATCCACCTATTTGGAAAGGGAAGGAATGATCAGGGAGAGTCAATGTGGCTTTGTACATGCACAATTGGGTCTCACTAACCTGAGTGAGTGTTTTGAAGTGACAGAGAAAATTGATGAAGCCAGGCAGTGAACATAGTGTATATATGGACATTCAACAAGGTTCCACAAAGCAGACTGGTTAGCAGGGTTAGATAATGTGGAATGCAGGGAGAGCAAGCCATTACAAAACTATCTTGAAGGTAGGAGACAGAGGATGATGGAGGGTTGCTTTGCGGACTGGAGGCCTGTGAGCAGCATTGTGCTGCAAGGCTGGATATTGGGCGTTAAATAAATGACTTGGATGTGAATATATGAGGTATGGTCAGTAGGTTAACAGAAGACACCAAAATTGGAGGTGCCATGGACAGTGAAGAAGGTTAGTTCAGAATACAACAGCATCTTGATCAGATGGGCCATTGGAACAAGGAATGGCAGACGGAGTTCAATTTAGATAAATGTGAGCTGTTGTATTTTGGAAAGGCAAATCAGGGCAGGACTTATACACTTAATGGTAATGTCCTGGGGAACGTTGCTGAACAAAGGGACCTAGGAATGCAGGTTCATAGTTCCTTGAAAGTAGAGTCCCAGGTAGGCAGGGGAGTGGATGCAGCATTTGGTACGCTCCCCGTTATTGGTCAATGCATTGAATGCAGCTGTTGTAACGTCATATTGTGGCTGGACAGGACACTGATTAAGGCTTTTCTGGAATTCTGTTTTCAGTTCCAATCTCCCTGTTCTTGGAATAATGTTGAGAAACTTGAAAGGGTTCAGAAAACATATGCAAGGATTTTGCCAGGGTTGGACGGTTTGAGCTATTGGGAAAGGCTGAATAGGCTGGGACTATTTTCACTGGAGAGTTGGAGACTGAGAGGTGATCTTATAAAATCATGAAGGGCGTGGATAAGGTGAGCAGTCAGGGACTTTTTCCCAAGTTCCGTGGGTCCAGAACTAGAGGGTACAGGCTTAAGGTGAGAGGGAAAAGATTTAAAAGGGATCTAAGGGGCATGTTGTTCACATTGAGGACATTGTAAGTATGGAATGAACTACCAGAGGAAGGGGTGGAGGCTAGTACAATTAAAGCATTTAAAAAGCATCTGATTGGGTACATGAAGAGGGAGGATTTAGAGGGGTAAGGGTGAACCGCTGGCAAATAGGACTCCATTATCGCTCTCCGTTATTGGTCAATGCATTGAATACAGAAGCTGGGACGCCATATTGTGGCTGGACAGGACGTTGATTAAGCCACTTCTGGAATTCTGTTTTCACTTTGAATTTCCCTGTTCTGGGAAGGATGTTGTGAAATTTGAAAAGGTTTGGACAAGATTTACAAAAACGTTGCCAGGATTGGAGGATTTAGGCTACAGGGAGAGGCTGATAGGCTGGGATATTTTCTCTGGAGAGTCAAAGACTGAGAGGTAACTTCATGGAGATTTATAAAATCACGCGGGGCGTGGATAAAGTGAGCAGCTGGCGTCCTTTTTCCTCAGGTTAGGTGGGTCCAAAACTACAGCACATGGGTTTAAGTTGAGAGGGCAAAGATTTAAAAGCGATCGAAGTGGCAACGTTTTCAAGCTGAGTGTGGGGTGTGTATGGGAGGGGCTACCAGATGAAGTGTTGGAGGCTGAAAAATCACAACTTTTAAAAGGCTTCCAATTGGGTACATGAATAGGAAGGGTTTTGATTGATGCAGGCCGATAGCTGGTAAATGGGAATCCATTAGTTTAGGATTCCTTGTTGGCATGGACGAATTGGACCGAAGGTCTGTTTCTTTGATCTTAATAAAGTAAGATGCATTCCTCTCTTCTGCAGAGCGAGCTGAAGCGCAGATAATTATTCTTGGAGCTGAGAAGGTGAAGCAGTGATTTCGACCCGGTGCAGATTTGGTTCCAAGGTCTTGAATTTGCCAAAGAGAGAGAGAGGAATTGTTAACCCTGTCACAACTTTTAATAACTACTTTCAAATAATTGTCAAATAATACAAGGTGAAAATGTGAACACTATTTTACTCAGTAAGTTCTGAGCATCTGGAACAGTCTGAACGACACAGATTCAGCAGGTATTCTGAAACAGATTTGGAATTTTACTTCTTATGGAAAGATTTGGGAGGCCTTGGGCTCATGGCGGGGGCTTGGGACAGATTTGTAGCATCTCCAGAGGGAGAGAGTAAAGACTCAATGGGCTGAATAACCCCCAGGCCCTGTGCTCTGTGATACTGCCCCATTCACTGTGAATGATGAAGCTCATCCCAGGGCAGAGAGAGGGATTAGCCCTCCACTCTCATGACAATGATGCCCGGCTTGCCGGCAGCTCCAGTCCAATAGGAGGAGAGTTTGTGTGGTCCTGCAGCCAATGGGAGTGAATGAGGGGTGTGTCCAGCAAGACGACACCTGTCCATGAGCTGTGCAGGTGCAGTGTCACTGGGTGGGGATGGGAGAGACAGCAGGGACTGGGACAGAGGCTGTTGGACCTGAATTACAAACTCCCGGTAAATTCAAGCCAAAAGAACTGCGAAAGATGTAAATCAGAAACAACAACCAGGAGGTTCTGGAAAAGTTCTGGCAGCATCTTTGAAGAGAAATCAGAGTTAAAGTTTAAGATCCGGTGTCCCTTCCACAGAACAGATGTTACGGAGAAGAAAAAGTCAGTTTATTTGCAGAAGACAGTGTGAGGAGAGAATATAAGGAGTAAAGGATTGGTGGGGATAGAGTGAGAAGGACAGTTGGATAAAGGATAACGATCTGGCTGGGGGAGGGTGACTAGCTGTTAATGGAGACTGTTAGTGGCTGACCATAGGTAGTGTGTAATGGCAGGCTGTGAGAACAAGGCGTGGTGTGTGGGGTAGGGGGCTAGGACATGAGGTTGTTATTCTATGGTTAGCCATTAACTGTCTCCATTGTAAGCTGTTGCCCACCTATATCATTCCACGATTGGAGCTGCCGAGGACATACACCTTTGGAATATCCTCCCTAACTCCCTCTGTCCACCTTAAAGGTGTATCTAAAAATCGTTCTCTTTAATCTACGTTTCCATCATCCGTGAAGCATTTTAAGAGATTTGTCAATGTGAAAGGCTCCATACAATGAAGGTAGTTGTTGTTAATGTCTGACATCAGGAGAAACAGGGATGAGCCCTCTCTCTCTTATACCTGATGAAGAGCAGCAAAAAACAGGAAGCACTGAGCATGCTCCAGCCCACAATGGGCTTCGGATTATTGATGGGGTGGGGGAACGGGGGGTTCGAGGTGCTAGTTGTTCCTTCAACCAATCGGAGTGAATGAGGGGCGGGACAATACTTTACCACGTGATAAACTTCACTGACAGCACCGTGATGTTGTGACCAAGGCATTGGAAATGTGTGAAGGTGCAGGGCAGGGGGAAGGAAAGACATATTGACCAGGAAGAGAAGGAAATTTTCATGGTATGGAATGAGAGGTTTTACAGAACTTAGTGTACATTGTACAACACAAATTTGAAAATCCAAATTCTGCACCATTTTCCCTCCCTATAATGCATTTTACACTCCCTGAAATATCAACTGTGTGTTTCTCTCTCCACAGATACCAGTGATCAGTGCCAAAGCCCCATTGCCTGTGGAGAAGGTGATGTTTGACGTCCTGTACAGCTGCAATTCGTGTGGTGAAGGTGCTCCCACAATGTGGTTGGGTAAGTGCAGTTATAGATTATTCGCTCAGCGACAGTGAAGAGTTGACAATGTATGTGCAAATCAAAAACAGTTGTTTTTTAATCACGTTTACAATTCCACAGAAATACTATTGAGAGTTTCTGACATAAGGCCACAGATGGGGATATAAGGTCAGGTGATCAAAATAATTGCCAAATAAACAGGTTTTCAGGAATACCTTAAAGGAGGAAAGCAGGTCTGAGAGGGTTCGGGTGGGAATTCCAGACTGTGTTGCCTTGGCAACAGGAGAAACAGCCAGACAGGTGAAGCAATGAATAAACACATCGTTGGGAGTCTGAAAGAAAATGAGTTGTCGGGGTCTCACAGGTTGTGTGGTGCAGGGAGACAGGGATGTTCACAGCCAGGAATTACATCAAGGGTCAAAATTTTAAATTGTTGCTTGTTGATGGATCAACAAGTTTTGGTACAAGTGAGCACTTGGACAGTAGGGTTTTAGATACTCTTGAGATTGCATGTACGTTGAATGTGGGAGGCTGGCCAGGAGAGTGTTTTATAACGAAGTCTGGAGATAACACAGGGATGGACGAGTATTTCAGTAAATGAGCTGAGACTAGGGTGAGTTGGGTGACGTCACTGATGCAGAAATAGTGTTTTTGGAGTTGGGCTGCACTGCCTCCTCATCACTCCCCCTCACCAATTCACAGATATTGTTCCTTGTTCTATCTGTCTGTCTTTTCTGGTTATGTCCTTCTCTCCCATTCTGCTACAAAAAAAATTTGACCCACCGCTGGTGCAAACACCTACTCCATTCCGACTCTCTCTTTCCTTTCTGAATTCCTTGTATGTGGTGTCCCTTAAGGATCTCTCCTTGGTCCCTCCTGTTTCTCGCCTACATACAGCCAGGAGGTGACATCGTCCAAAAGCACCGTGTTAGGTTTCACATGTACACTGACAATGCCCAGCTCTCCCTCCCCATCATCCCTCTCCATTACTCAGTTATCAAATTGCTCATCACATTCCCACTACGCGATTGGCTGCAGTTTCCTACAATGAAACATTGTAGTGGTTAAACTCGTTGCCTTCAGTTGCTATTACAAATTCCTTTCCCTGACTGCTAACCCCTCCCTCTCCCTGGAAACTGTCAGAGACAGAACCACACTCTTCACAATATTGCTGTCATATCTGTAACCCCAAGGTGACCTTCTGATCAGGCATCTACACAATCACAAACACCAGGAATTCCAATCTCTAAAATGTTGCTTGTCTCCATCTCACCCCTGCTCCATTGCTACTGACACCCCTTACCTGTGTCGGTGTTGCCTTAAACTTGACGAATCTAAAACAGAACCCGCGATTCCGTGACAGACCCAAAATCTGGTTCCAGACTCCCTCATGTTGGGAAACATTCTCTCAGTACTTACCCTGTCAAACTCCTTAAGAATCCTACATGTTACAATGAGATCCCCTCTCATTCTTCCCAAATCCAGTGAGTGGAGTCTCAACTACTTCAGCCTTTTCTTAAAAGATAATCCCTGCAAACCAGGGTTCATCCCAGTCAAGTTTCTGTGAAATGCCTCTGATGAAATGATGCATTTCCTTAAATAAAGGAACCGAAATTTCTGTCATTACTCCCAGATGTGGTCTCACTTCAATTTATAAACTCCATAAAATTCCTCTCAGGTGTATATTCCAAACCACTCCCTTTGAACTTGCACAGATGTTGAAATGCTCAGCAGGTCATGCAGCATCTGTGAAGAAAAATCAGTTAAAGTTTCGGGTCTGGTCACCCTTCCTCAAATACGTTAACTCTAATTTCTTTTCACACCTGCTGCTAGACCTGCTGAGCTTTTCCAGAAACTTCTGTTTCTCTTCCTGGTTTACAGCATCTTCAGTTGGTTCGGTTTTCATATCCTTTAAACTTGCCATCTGTCCTCTAGAATTTGTCATTCCCACCTTGGAAAAAAGATTTACATTATTCGTTTGGTCTCCACTACCCTGGGAAAAAAGAAACCATGACTAGTCATCCTATCATTGCTCCTTATAATTTTATAAAGTTCGATAAAGCCACCTAAAGTGTCCAGTGCTGCAGGGAAATAGCCTCAGCCTATTCAGCCTCTCCCTATGGTTCAAATGTTCCAATACTGGCAACACCCTTGTAAATCTTTTCTGAACTCTTGCAAATTTCCCAACACCTTTCCTGTAAGAGGGAGACTGGAAATGAAAGCAGTCTGGGGATTCCAAAAGTGGCCGAGCCAAGAAACTGTACAACCGAAACATCATCTCCCAACTCCTATCCTCACTGCACTGCCCAATAACAGCTAGCATACCGCACACCACCTTCACTGACCTGTCTACCTTCAACCACACTTTTAAGGAACTATCAACCCACACTGCACGGTCTGTTTGTTTGTCAACACTTCCCAGGAACTTTTCATTGAAAAGTTGAGTCCTATTCTGGTAACATCTTTCTGAAATCAGGGAGATCACAATTGAATGCAATATTCTAACATTGGCCTCACCAATGGCCTACTCAGCCACAACGTGACCTCCTAATCCCTATACTCAGTGACAGAATCCCCACAGTGTGGAAGCAGGCCATTCGGCCCATGAGACCATACCAACCATCGGAACAGCATTCCACCCTAACTCTGTAACCTACCATTACCCAAAGCTAATCCAGCTAACCTGCATGTCTTTGGATTTGTGGGAGGAAATTAAGATCCCCCAGAGGAAGCCCACGCAGACACACAGGGAGAAGGTACAAACACCACACAGACAGTGGAGTCGAACCAGAGTCCTTTTATTAACCAGCGCATTCCATTAAAGGTCAGTGTCCCAAATGCCTCGTTCAGCACCTGATCTCCCTGAAACTCCACTTTCCAGGAACTATGCAGTTGTTCTGAACCCTTCAGAGGGAAGTAAGGTGAGGAGGAGAAAACAGGAACAGGGTTGAGTTGTAGATCTATAAAATAACATCTTCCCCCTCTCTGTTACCCCCCCGTCTCCCCCCACTCTGTCTGGATCCCCCCCGTCGATCAGTCCTTTGTCGCCCCCCCACCTCGTCA
Source organism: Hemiscyllium ocellatum (assembly GCF_020745735.1). Taxonomy (NCBI): domain Eukaryota; kingdom Metazoa; phylum Chordata; class Chondrichthyes; order Orectolobiformes; family Hemiscylliidae; genus Hemiscyllium; species Hemiscyllium ocellatum. The sequence goes on from NW_026867788.1 coordinate 12,029, forward strand.
GTCGCACTCCCCCGTTGGTCTGTCCCACAATCTGTTGGTCTTTCCCCCCTCTGTCAGTCGCCCCCCTGTCGGTCGCACATCTCTTTTCCCCCTCCGTCGGTCCCCCCCAACTGTCGGTCACCCCCTCTTTACCCCCCCCGTCTGTTCCCCTCCTCTCTAATCCCGCTTTCTGTCCCCATCCATTTCTGTGCCTCCCCTCTCTATCCCCCCTCTCTGCGCCCACCCATTTCTGTCCCAACCCTCTCCATCCACCCCCTCTCTGTCTACCCTCCCCTCCCAGTCCCCTAGTTCTGTATTCCCCACTCCGCAGGGAAAATATCTTGTCTATTTACCCTGTCCATGCCCGGCCTGATTTTAAAAATCTCTTTCCGCTCATTGTTCAGCCTCTGATGCTCCAAAGAAAGCAGCCTATCCAGCCCTGGCAACATCCTATAATTCCTTTCTGACGCCTTTCAAGTTTGAGACCATCCATCTGATAGGAAGGAGACCAGAATTGCATGGAATATTACAAAGTTGATGAATCAATGTCCTGTACAGCCACAACATGATCTCCCAACTCCTATACTTAATGCTCTGACCAATAAAGACAAGTAGACCAACTACCGCCTTCACTATCCTATCTACTTGCTTCTCTACTTTCACGGAACTATGAACCTGCACTCCAAGGTCTCTTTGTTTAGCAGCACTCCCCTGGAACTTACTGTTAACTGTATAAGTCATGCTAACGTTTGCTTTTCCAAAATGCAGCAGCTCGCATTTTTCTAAACTGAACTCCTCAGCCCATCACCCATCTGATCCAGATCCTCTTGTACTCTGAGGTAATCTTTTTCCCTGTCTACCACACCTCCCATTTTGATGTCATTCGCAAACTTATTTACAATACCTCTTATGTTCACATCCAAATCATGAATGTAAATGGCGAAAAGTAATGGATCCAGCACGGATCTTTGTGACACTCCACTGGTCACAGGCCTCCAGCCTGAAAAATACCCTCTGCCTTCTACCTTCGGGCCAGTTCTGTCCTCCATACGATCTAACCTTGCTGACCGGGAGGAACCTTGTCGAGCGCCTTACTGAAGTCCATGTAGATCATGTTCATGCTCTGACCTCAGCAATCCTCTTTGTTACTTCTTCAAAAAAACTGAGTCAAATTCATGCGACATGATTTCCCATGAACAAAACTGTTATTGTTATCCAGGATTTAACTCTGTACATCGGGGTCTGCGTTACCCAGTTATAGGTGTTAATATTCGGGATGAAGTTCAAGTACACCAGCATTTTGTCAGTGACTGTGTATTGAGTCTTGTTAATGTCACCAACACAGATGAGTTCCTTTTGATAGGTAGTCCCCATATCCCTTGCCCACCAGGAAATGGTGGCAGTGTCCTTACCTTTGGACCAGGAGGATCGGGCTCAGAGTTGAGGAACAGCATCTTTGAAGAGGCTGATTAGAAAACCTGCCCAAGCCACCAGGCCATACTGTCTCCCAGCTGTCCCTGCCTCAGCCTCTAAACAAAACCTTGCTGTAATTTCTCTCCTGTCAGACTATCCCATTGCTCAGTTTGTCCAGCGTTCCGTCCTGCTGCTGCACTGCTCCTGTCGCTCACTGACCTGTCCATCCCCCAGTGTCCTCCACATTCATTAATTGTTTGCAATCACATTACCCCAGTTCTCCAGCCCCACTCCTTCCCGTCTATAGAGAAGAAGATGGGAAGCTTAGCACTGCTGCCTCACAGCATCAGGTACTCGGTTTCGATTCCAGCCTCTGGTAACTGTCTGTGTGGACTTTGTACGTTCTCCCCGTGTCTGAGCGGGTTTCCTCCCCCAATCCAAAGATGGGCAGGACAGATGAATTGGCCATTCTAAATTGCCGATTGTATTAGTTACATCAGTCATGGGTAAATATAGGGTAAGGGAATGGGTCTGCATAAGTTACTGTTTGGAGGGTCGGTATGGACTTGTTTGGCCGAAGGGCCAGTTTCCATACTGTTGGGATTCTGATATATTGGGCAGCAGCTGCTGTCAATCTCTCGGATTCCTGTATGATCGGGAGCACGTACTGTAGGAGGGGAGACCAGTGTATGGGCTCAGTGCTGGCCAATTGTGGGAGTATGCACAGTGCCTGGGAAGGAGGCTGTGGTTGTGAGGGATTAATCTGTCATTGGCATCTTCCTCCCTCTGGGAGCAGGCCCCAGGGGAATGGCCCCTTTCCTGGCCCCCCGCCATGTGATCAGACTATCAGTGGGGCAGCATTTTGCAGAAAGTTATCAGAATTCTTTTGTGAAGATTCAGGGTTTTTATGGAAAGTGACAAAGATGGGCCTGCAATTAGAGTTCTAATTCGGTTCATTTTAGTAAGACAGGTTTTGGCCAGAGTGTGCAGGAAGCAGTGTATGCAGGATGGTTGTCGTCAGAGGATTCACCAACAACGCCCCCCACCCCCCACCTTCCCCCCCCCCCCCCCCCCCACCCACCCTGCTGGACTCAGAGTCAGACTCATTGATTTGGTTCTTAGTCCGCAGACAAGAGCTAGGAAACTGAATTCAAAGAGAGGAGAGAGAGTGTGAGAACTGGGTGTGGAGGGAAGGAGTGAGGAGATTGGTTTGGTTTGGATTTCAGTTCACAGAAGAAAGAAATTGTTAGACTGAGAGTTAAAACTTTGGGAAACATGAAACTACAATTTAATACTATAATTGTCTTGTAAAGATCCATCCTGTATTAATATGGTGAGTTGTTTTCTCAGTTGTAGGGTACTGAAAGGGTGGATTTGTGGATGAGAAATTCAAATTGAACTTCATGTTCAGATCTGATAGTTACTTGATCCGTGCCGATCTGAATATCATTGGCCTTTTCATGTGGAAGGAAAGGTGTGTATTCTGTCCGTGGGCGAATATTCCAAATAAGAGTGTGACTGGAAAAATTACTGAGGTACAGCCAAGTCCATGTTAGGGTGGTGACTGTGGAGAGAGAGTTTGTTTGTTTTTGAAAGTCTGAAAAATCATGGCACATCTCCCAGGAACAATTAAGCCACAGCTTTGCTTTGTAGAAGGACAAGTCTTTAATTAACCATACAACCAGAAAGACACAAGGATACCTGTACCATGGGAAATACTATGAAAACGGGATTGTTGTAAAGGAGTTCATTCTCGATCACGGATTGTAATCCATTGGCGTTGTCACGTCGGTTCCAGCGCCGTGGGGAAACACTGGAAATATGATGAATTCAGTGTAGGTTTCAGTTATTAAACTGTAAAAGGTGCAGAACAATTTAAAAGAATGTTGTCTGGGGTCTGAGTTATAGGGAGGATTTTTTTGTTTAGAGCAGAGGAAACTGAGGGGTACTGTTCTAGAAGTGTATAAGACCATGAGGGGCACGGATAAGGTGAATGCATTGTCTTTTTTCCCAGGGAATCAAGGACTGGAAGGCATCAGTTGAAGGTTAGAGGGGAAAGAATACAAGGGAAGCTGAGGGGCAACTGTTTTACACAGAGGGTGGTATGTATATGGAATGAGCTGCCAGTGGAAGTGGTTGAGGTGGGTACACTCTCACAACAGGTAAAAGACATTTGGACAAATACATGGATAGGAAAGGTTCAGAAGCAGATGGGCCAAGTGCAGGGAAATGGGGTTAGTGTGGATGGACATTCTGGTCAGCATGGACCAGTTTGGGCCAAAAGGCCTATCTCTGCTGTAGGATGCTATGACTCTAAGTGCATCTGCTATTTCTCCCACTAACTCTGTTGATATCCTGGGATGTATTCCATCAGGGCAAAGAGACATATCAACCTTTAGCTCCATTAGCTTTGTGGGCGGCACGGTGGCACAGCGGTTAGCACTGCTGCCTCACAGCGCCTGAGAACTGGGTTCAATTCCCGACTCAGGCGAGAGACTGTGTGGAGTTTGCACGTTCTCCCCATGTCTGCGTGGGTTTCTTCCGGGTGCTCCGGTTGCCTCCCACAGTCACAAAGATGTGCGGGTCAGGTGAATTGGCCATGCTAAATTGCCCGTAGTGTTAGGTCAGGGGTAAATGTATGGGTGGGTTGCGGGTCCGTGTGGACTTGTTGGGCCGGAGGGCCTGTTTCCACACAGTAAGTAATCTAATCTAGCTTGCCCAGCTCTACCGCTTTTGTGATAATGGTTATTTCTAGGTCCTCACCTTCCTCAGTCTCCTTATCAATTACTGGCATGTACTTCGTATCCTCCACTGTGAAGACTGACTGCTGTGTACTCATATTCCTGAACCCTGCTGGATAGGAATAACTAGGTACAGAAATCTGAGAGGTCTTCTTTGAGTCTTTATTGATGAGACATGGCAGTTACCTGGATAGTGTACATGCAAAACACCTCCAGGCAGCGTCAGGTAAAGCCCCACCTGTCCAATGTAAAGCTTTTCTGGTTTGGGACTTTGAATGGAGACTCTCTCTCAGTATTATCTCCATGGCAATGGTCAGTTAGAAAGTCTAGTTCAGTTTCGCACTTTGTAGTTAAAACATACACCCCTGTGGCTCCCTCAAGTATCTGACAGACACTTCAGTTTCAGTGGGGCTGTCTATCAGGATTCTGATATGGAGGAGCAGGTGTTCGGGTGGGGTGGACAAACTTATAAATCACACAACATTAGGTTTATTTGGAAGTACAACTTTTGGAGTGTGCTGTGATTTTTAACGTGATCAGGATTATCTCTATGGTAACAGTTAAGTGCTTCAACAATTACAGAGACCATATATTTCCCCTTGAGCAGTGTAAACTGCTATTCTGGCCCTGGGGGCCGCTACTCATCACTTTTCTCCCCCAGTCCCATCTAGCTTTCTGTTGATCTCTAAAGTTTCTCTAATCTCGTAGTTTCTCCGTGGTCTTTGACTATTTGTATGCCTTATATTTCAATTTGATAGACTCCCTTATTTCCTGAGCCACTCCTGGCAGATTACTCCTTTTCCTACAGTCCTTCTATTTCCCTGATATATACTTTTGCTGAGCACTTCGAAAAATTCCCCCGTTGTCCGTCAACTTTCCCACGGTAAAGTCTTTGCTTCCAGTTTACATTAGCCAACTCCTGCCTCATCCTATTGTAGCCTCCTTTGTTTAAGCACTGAATCTTGGGATTGGATTTAATCTTCCAGCTTTCCAGCTGTGTTCTAAGTTCAACCAGATTTATCAGAAGTCTTTTATCAGATTACAAGGTGAGGCGAAGTTTCCTGGGTGTTTTGCGTTTCACTGTCAAAGACCTTGGCTTTGTATTAAAGTATAGGATAGATATTCACAACAGAGTATTCTGGACGGTGTGAATGTACGACGCAGTCGAAAACCATAAATCACTGTCTCCCCTCAGATTAAAATTGCACAATCATGATCTCCTAAATGCTTCCTCACTATCTAAGTTTGGAACGCTAATCCACCTGACTATCCTGCTTTTCCGAAAATCTCCTTTGGTGAAGGTGGTGAGTTTTGGATCCAGCTTTCCAGTTATTACCGTAAGAAGATGAGCACTGGGCACAGGAGAGGCAATGCAGCCCTTCGAACCAGCTCCACCATTTAATACGGTGATGATTGAGCTCACCTCGGTCTCAGCTGGATTTTCGCACCTGCTCTCTCTCTCACCCTTCATCTCATTGCAAATTCAACATCAGTATCTCTTCATTAAATCTGCTCATTTTCCTGGTATCCACCACATTTTGAATAGGGAATGCCACAAATTTGCAACACATTGAGATAGGTACATTCTTCTTCATGAGAATAGAGTCCCTACAGTGCAGAAATAGGGTATTCATCCATCAAGTCCACACCAACCTATGATGAGCATCCCATTCAGACCCACCCTGTCTGTGTAACGCTGCATTTCCCATGGCTAATGGCCTAACCGGCACATACACGGACACTGTGAGCAATTTGACATGGGCAATTCACCTAACCTAAACATCTTTGGACTGTGGGAGGAAGCTCGAGCACCCTAGGAAACCCACGCAGACATGGTGAGAACGTGTAAACTCCGCACAGTCGCCTCTGCCTGAAATAAAACCCGGGTCCCTGCCGCTGTGAAGCAATGGTGCTCGCCACTCAGCTACCTCTGCTTAAAATCTGCTACCCCTTATTAACCTCCCCACCCCGCAATCTATGTTCCTTACGTCAGAAATCAGGTTGTGGAAGCAGATGTCTCAGTAAAACCCAGTAACAGCCCACATGTCCTGGATGTATGAATGGGGATCCTATACACAACACCCTCCAGCCCACACATTTCATTCACGATCCAGAAACATGTCTCCAGTGGCTTCATGGGGACTACAACTCCCACAATCCCTGAGGCAGGGACCACGCGTGTGAGGGGAAGCCCAGAACTGCACACGTACAGAATATGGGCGGATTTTGGAGCATGTGCTTTGGGGTAATTAGCGGAAAGCATTTCACACTGTGATTGGCTGGAGGAGGAACGTATCAACTTGTAGTATTAACGGGGTGGGTGGGGTCAAAGTGTCACCACACCCACATGGGCCCAAGTTCCATCCCCAACTTGTCATAATGCTGGGAATCGAACAATGGGAAACAAAGATGGATCTGACCCATTCTCCCAGACTGAAGGTTCCTCTTCAGTCCAGCATCTGCTACCTCCCTTTCTGTTTCCTTTTGATTTATTCTGCTGTAACATTATTGACTTGCAGTAACTGAAGGGAAATGGTGTAAACCCAGAAAGGGTGCAGACTCTAACCAGGACAGGAAGTGGTGGCATGGATCTGATTAGCAGTAACTCCATGAGAATGGAGAGGTTATACATTAGGGACAGCAGAGGCAGAATGGTGGGAGAGAGTAATTGGGCTGGAGCATTACAGCTTTTGCAGAAGAAAGGGAAAAAAAGATTTCCAGAGAAGCTAGAATTGTCTGCTCTGAATTTCTAACCTGTAGATATTTGTTTATTCAGGGTACTTAATGGTGAAGATTTGCAGACTGAAATCTCAAACTCATGCAGATCGTGATTAAGGTAACCAGCATTTGAACAACCAAAGATGGAGAATAACTTGGCCAAAATCCAGCAACACTCCCTCTCAGCATTGTCGGTCTATCTTCGCCAAATGGACTGTGAATGGTTCAAGATAGCAGCTCACTACCATCTTCTCAAGGTTAACTAGAGATGGGGAATAAACGCTGGCTGAGCCAGTGATGCCCATATACTGGAAATGGTTTCTATCTCTAGTTGCTGAAACCCAGTTGATGTTACTGCAGGATGATGAGGGATGCTGAGTGCATCCTCCAGGAGGCAGCACCATCACATTACCCCGCCTACACCCACACAGTAACACCGCAACGTCACTGGAACAAAAGGCAGTGAAACCAAAGGAGGACTTAGATATAGTTCCTCGAGGTACAGTCATGAAAGGGGATTGGAACACAGCAGGAAGAGCAGACTGAGCTGGATGGTCAGGTGTTTCGCATTGAATGGTGGAGCAGGATAGAAAGGCCGAATGGCCTCCTGCTACTATCTTCCAGGTATGTATATAGCCATGGAGCCTGGGTAGTGTTGAGACGGGGCTCCCGTCTCCATGTTCATACCGAAAAGAGTGAGACACCAGGCCAGATTCAAAAGCACAAAACTGCTTTATTTGAAAAGAGAGAGAGACGTCCGTGTAACAGCAAGCTTTCAGGCTTGCTGGAGAAGGCGCGTTCCGACTTTCTCTTCGGACCCGGCGAAATTATATTTCCCGGTTCTTCGAGTCCCCGGTCCGTTCTCCCTTGATCGTTCCTCTCATTGGTCCGTTCTGTTGTGTGCGAGGGGATCTGTGTCTCCATTGGCCGCACTGAGGTGCCTGTCTAACCCCTGCTGTGCTGAACAATAGTTCAGCCATCCTGGGTCCGGCAGTTCTGACTCTGTAATCAGTAGTCCATTGTTTGGTCGATCAATTTAATTGCTATGTGTCTACCTGGCTAGGCGTTTTCCTCTACTGAATCAATAGTTCTCCATAGGGGGTTTAACAGGCATTATAATTTATCACCGGTTTCGGTGGGGATTTATGTCAGGGGGGGCATTAACAGTTACTCCATCGATAATGTGTTCAAATTTACACTATCCGACAGTTACCGGTTCGTTTGTTAGTTTTGACATGATCTAATCAATGGGGAATGTGGCTTCAGTCAGGTAGCCTTGCAGTTGTTCACTTCCTCCCGCATGGCTGTGATTTACTGTTTAGGGACTGAATCTGGCAATGCCTGTTGTAGCAATAATAGTACATTCCCTAGCCCCCACCTAGGCACCCCAGTTATGAATCAACCCCAACATTCCCCCTCTCGGCCTCTTTTAGAGGCCACACCAATTAATGCTGTAAGGACCGCAAAGATGAAAACTCCCCCCCCCCCCCCCCGCGAGGCGACCGGGGTCTGGTGTGCCGGCGGACGTACCCAAAAGCGTCCCTTTGATTTAACCGAGCACTTTGTCATAACCAGATTCTCCGGTTCTAGGGAGACAGTCATGTTGGGATGAAGGGTGCCCTAAGTAAAACGACGCAACCCAAGTAACAAATGGGTAACTAACACTACATGCATAGCTAATCTAACACATATATATACATAAACCAATTCCGGCAGGCTTCTGCAAAAACGACAAAAACAAGGAATAAAATCAAGTATGACAAGAAGACAAACAGATCTCGCGAAAATAACAACAAGAAAAAATAGAGACACAATAAACTAGTATGGAACGCAAGAGATTCAGGGCGGAGAAAAAGTAAAAATGAGTAGGCTGCCCACAGTACGCAAGTCTGCAGTCCAAAGCACACCCAAGTGTAAACATGTGTTGTGAATTTGAGAGATGAAACTGTACGCTACCAGCAGTCTGGTACTTGCGAGAGATCACAGCTGCAAATGTGTTGCTGGTCAAAGCACAGCAGGTTAGGCAGCATCTCAGGAATAGAGAATTCGACGTTTCGAGCATAAGCCCTTCATCAGGAATAAGAGAGAGAGAGCCAAGCCGGCTGAGATAAAAGGTAGGGAGGAGGGACTAGGGGGAGGGGCGATGGAGGTGGGATAGGTGGAAGGAGGTCAAGGTGAGGGTGATAGGCCGGAGTGGGGTGGGGGCGGAGAGGTCAGGAAGAGGATTGCAGGTTAGGAGGGCGGTGCTGAGTTGAGGGAACCGACTGAGACAAGGTGGGGGGAGGGGAAATGAGGAAGCTGGAGAAATCTGAATTCATACCTTGTGGTTGGAGGGTTCCCAGGCGGAAGATGAGGCGCTCCTCCTCCAGCCGTCGTGTTGTTGTGTTCTGCCGGTGGAGGAGTCCAAGGACCTGCATGTCCTCGGTGGAGTGGGAGGGGGAGATAAAGTGTTGAGCCACGGGGTGATTGGGTTGGTTGGTTCGGGCGGCCCAGAGGTGTTCTCTGAAGCGTTCCGCAAGTAAGCGGCCTGTCTCACCAATATAGAGGAGGCCACATCGGGTGCAGCGGATGCAATAGATGATGTGTGTGGAGGTACAGGTGAACTTGTGGCGGATATGGAAGGATCCCTTGGGGCCTTGGAGGGAAGTGAGTGTGGAGGTGTGGGCGCAAGTTTTACATTTCCTGCGGTTGCAGGGGAAGGTGCCGGGGGTGGAGGTTGGGTTGGTGGGGGGTGTGGATCTGACAAGGGAGTCACGAAGGGAGTGGTCCTTGCGGAACGCTGATAGGGGAGGGGAGGGAAATATATCCTTGGTGGTGGGGTCCGTTTGGAGGTGGCGGAAATGGCGGCGGATAATACGTTGTATGCGCAGGTTGGTGGGGTGGTAGGTGAGAACCAGTGGGGTTCTGTCTTGGTGGCGGTTGGAGGAGCGGGGCTCAAGGGCGGAGGAGCGGGAAGTGGAGGAGATGCGGTGGAGGGCATCGTCGATCACGTCTGGGGGGAATCTGCGGTCCTTGAAGAAGGAGGCCATCTGGGTTGTGCGGTGTTGGAATTGGTCCTCCTGGGAGCAGATGCGGCGGAGACGAAGGAATTGGGAATATGGGATGGCGTTTTTACAGGGGGCAGGGTGGGAGGAGGTGTAGTCCAGGTAGCTGTGGGAGTCAGTCGGTTTATAATAGATGTCTGTGTTGAGTCGGTCGCCCGAGATAGAAATGGAAAGGTCTAGGAAGGGGAGGGAGGAGTCTGAGACAGTCCAGGTGAATTTCAGGTCGGGATGGAAGGTGTTAGTAAAGTTGATGAACTGTTCAACCTCCTCGTGGGAGCACGAGGCAGCGCCGATACAGTCATCGATGTAGCGGAGGAAAAGGTGGGGGGTGGTGCCAGTGTAGTTGCGGAAGATGGACTGTTCCACATATCCTACAAAGAGGCAGGCATAGCTGGGGCCCATGCGGGTGCCCATGGCAACTCCTTTAGTTTGGAGGAAGTGGGAGGATTGAAAAGAGAAGTTATTCAGGGTGAGGACCAGTTCAGTCAGTCGAAGGAGGGTGTCAGTGGAAGGGTACTGGTTAGTGCGGCGGGAAAGGAAGAAGCGGAGGGCTTTGAGTCCTTCGTGATGGGGGATGGAGGTGTACAGGGACTGGATGTCCATAGTGAAAATAAGGCGTTGGGGACCGGGGAAGCGAAAATCCTGGAGGAGGTGGAGGGCGTGGGTGGTGTCCCGAACGTAGGTGGGGAGTTCTTGGACTAAAGGGGACAGGACCGTGTCGAGGTATTGGGAGATGAGTTCGGTGGGGCAGGAGCAGGCTGAGACAATGGGTCGGCCGGGGCAGGCAGGTTTGTGGATTTTGGGCAGGAGGTAGAAACGGGCGGTGCGGGGTTGTGGGACTATGAGGTTGGAGGCGGTGGATGGGAGATCCCCTGAGGTGATGAGGTCCTGGATGGTCTGGGAGATGATGGTTTGGTGGTGGGAGGTGGGGTCGTGGTCAAGGGGGCGATAAGAGGAGGCGTCTGCGAGCTGGCGTTTGGCTTCAGCGGTGTACAGGTCAGTGCGCCAAACTACCACCGCGCCTCCCTTGTCTGCGGGTTTGATGGTGAGGTTGGGATTGGAGCGGAGGGAGTGGAGGGCTGCACGTTCTGAGGGTGAGAGGTTGGAGTGGGTGAGAGGGGTGGACAGGTTGAGTCGGTTGATGTCACGGCGGCAGTTGGCTATAAAGAGGTCGAGGGCGGGTAGGAGGCCTGCACGGGGTGTCCAGGTGGATGGGGTGTGTTGGAGGCGGGAGAAGGGGTCGTCAGAGGGTGGGCGGGAGTCTTGGTTGTGAAAGTAGGCACGGAGGCGAAGGCGGCGGAAGAATTGTTCAATATCTCGCCGCGTGTTGAACTCATTAATCCGAGGGCGTAGGGGAACGAAGGTGAGGCCCCTGCTGAGGACTGATCTTTCATCCTCAGAGAGGGGGAGATCTGGAGGGATGGTGAAAATCCGGCAAGGCTGGGAGCTAGGACCTGGTGTGGGACTGGAGCTGGAGCTGGAGCTGGGGGCGGGGACAGAGATCGAAGTAGGGGCGGACTTGCGAGAGATCAGGCAATCAGTGAAAGAAATGTGCTGTGCCCCGGTCATTCCACAGCTGAGAGTGCCTCCTAAACCAGCAGTTCAGTCCAGACGTCCAACATGGATGCAAGAGCCAGTCAGTATCACAACTCGCACGAATGTAGGCCACCACGCCCCAGTTCAAGGTACGACTGTGCCTGTCGTAGGTGGTCCCTCACTGGAGAAGACTCACTTGTCACTGGCTAACCAGCCGTTTGAAAGGGGAGCCTTATCGATTTCATAGGCGGCAAGGACGGACTCCGGGCAGCGGCCAGTGGCTCATTGCTGTGACCGGTGGGCCGCTGGAGCAGGCGAGTCGACGGAGCGATCTTGGATGATGTGTAGTCACTGGTGTGTTCGGTTGTTGAGTCTCCGGGGCACACAGCACTTACAACCATGACTGCAGCATACAACATGCACTTAAGTGTCGCCCAAATGAAACGGTCAAATTGATTAAAGGGTCTTTGGACCACAGGCTTGACAATCCCAGGGTATGAGGTAGAAGGGTTAGTACTGGGTAGAAGGAGGAAACATGAAAAAGAAAAAGGAAGGACAGACATACCCAGTGAAGCAGAGCACCCGACGGGAACATGCGAATCCGAACTAAAAAAAATACCGCGCTAGTTGACATGCACCGAAGATAGAATGACCACAGTACATCGCATACAGGACGGTAAAGCAGCTTCCGCCCTTCACTCGGAGAAGAGATCTCCGACCGCGGGCGCTAAAAGGCAATTGAAACCTGAGTTAAAGAATACGGAAATAGTTGGTACAGAAAGCTAACCACCCTACTAAATCAGCGGTGTACTAAAACACAAGTAAACTAGGTAATCACATCACCCTTCCTGGGAGCCCAGCCGTCTCCCTTTGTTAAAATTAAATAGCCCCGTTATACCAAAGTCCCAAGACCCCCATCGTGCTATTATAACCTAATAAAAAATACAGTATTTCCCGCGGAGCAGCCAGGGCCTGGGGGGTCGGTGAGCCCCCCTCCGCTCGTTTGCAAGACCGACCCGTTGACGCAACCCGGCTTGTCTGACTCTATGGAGACATATTTATAAGGGGATAGGAGTCCCTAAGCAGCGTAGATGTCGTCAGAGCATATCGCGTCGCAACAGAACACAAGAAAGTTCAACCAAGGAAAAAAATGCATGCAAGACAAATGCCATTAGAAGTCATAACACGGCGGCGATAGGTCGGTTTCCATCACAGTCCCCGCCGATCCGGTTTCCCCATGGGAAGCACTTGTACACTCGTGTAGGACAGCTTGGTACGGCGGGGGTGCAAGAGGGCCAGCGTTGTCGTTGCCTGTAAATGCCCGGTCTATGGTCCGGGTCACTAGGGCTCTAACACAGGGAATAAAACAGCAGCCGACACCTAATAAGAATAGTAACGGAAATGCTCAGCCCTAGGGCTAGCTGCCCCAGCATATTTCCCCAACGACCGAACGTCTTATTCAACCAGTTGACCACCGCGTTAGTGACACCTGACTGTGTCTTCAGCTCAGTGGCTAAGGCGCGCAGCTTTCTCAGGGTTCTAGTAAGCTTCCCATCTGGTCCTGTATTATTTGCTATGGAAGTGCAGCACATGGCACCAAACATAGCACAGACTCCTCCTTTCTCTGCCAAGAGCATATCCAAAGCCTGTCTGTTCTGTAGGGCCATCAGCGAGGTTTGTGCAGGCTGTTCATGGACTGCATCCACTGCATCTACAGTCAGGTTGGCCAATCGTTGGACATTATAATGAATGAGGTTGATTCTGTTAACATTCTTGTTGGTGGTGACTGGGAAAATGGCAGCGAACAAGGGGAAACTCTCAAAACCCGAGGCTATTTCATCGGCTAGTTTATACTCATCTGGAATGTTTCTGGTTTGCCCAATAGCATCTATCCAGACCCCATGTGGGTTCCTTAAGTCCACCACACCGGTGGCCGGGTTCATCCAGGTATGGGTCCCGACCGTCCGCCTATAACGACTGTGAGCATCAACTCCCCGTGGGGGCTCTCGGAGGGTGTAATCTCCGGGGGCCCTTGGTGACAAGAACAGTGGAGCATTCAGGGTTACCAGGACACACCTCCCTTCCCAATTTACAGGAAGCCAATTATATAGAGTCCTACCCCCGCAATACCACCACAGGTCTGCCCGACTAATGGTCAGCTTAGCAGCCTCCCCTTTGGTGAGGTCCCAGATCCTGCTACAACTAGATGCGTCCACCGATCCAACCCGGTATCCCCGGGCCAGTGACTGGGGGTTGGAGAAGCAAGTAAAATTCACCAAAGGGTGAACTACAAAGTCAGGTGGAGTAACGGTGGACGGGGCCATTGGAAAATAATGTTCCCAGGTCTTACAGTCAACTGATAGGTTGGTTTCTGACATTAGTTCGACCGCACAAGTCATGGACCTTGGCTCGAACGGGGTCTTGGTCATAATCAGTCCGGGCCTCCCTTTTGCACATATCTGGCAGTCCTCCTGCTGTGCCTGTTGTGAGAACTGAATGACTCAGTCAATCCAGGTGTTTGTTTCTTTGTACCCTGTGGCTACTGCCAGCCGGCCTCGGGGGTCGGCCAGCTTATGTGTCTCGAAAGTGACAACAACATTGGGCTTAGCTTGCGGGCGGGCCGCATTGGTCTCCCCCAAGTTGATCCTGATGTACCCCACCGGGTCACTCCCGGTGATGGCGACCCCTATAGCCAGATACAGTACCTTGGTCCGTGTCTGGTCATAAAATGGAGCGTCAATTTGGCTCCTGCCATTCTCATGGCTGCAGGTTTTGCTGGACCAACCGGTCATATATAAGGGATTATAGAGTCCGGTCTCGGTCCGGAGGACCAAGGGGTTCTTCCTCCCATGTGTCGTCACGATCTGTCCCCTGCCTAATGAAATTTTCCGTTGTAACTCCCGGTATTCTGTTCGCTTCGGGGCGCTCATGTGTGTCTGCCCCCACCAAACGTCGTCCCAGGTACGACATGCCCCTACATCCCCCGTACCCTGGGGATACCCCGCACATGTACCATAGAGATACGGGTTGCATGAGCAGGGGCACATATATACTGCATATCCAGTCCATGTCTCTTCAGGACCCCAACAGCCAATTACATCACAAAGATCGAACTGAAAAGTTTGATTCTTCTCGGGATTAACATCTAATATTACCTTTGTCCCACATGGGTCGTCTGTTGCCTGTACCGAGGGTCGCATCGCGAAGCATAATCCCAGCCCTGTCAGGAGGCAACCCATCCGCCCTACTTTAAACATCATTACCACAATCCCGCGTCTCCTCCCCAAGTTCATCCACCGCCAGAGGCTGGCCTTTCGGAGATCTGGAACAGTGTGAAAAATGGTGCCAGTTATTGTCCCCCTCCCTATCTACCCTCAGGGTATTGTTTGCCACTTTGGTGACTCGGAAAGTCCCCTGCCACCTCCGTTCGCTCCAGGAAGTTCTGCCTGGATGTCGGAGATAAACTTCTTCCCCTACTAACGGTGGGACAGTCAACCCACCTCCCCCCTCTCTGGCTTCAAGCACCTGTGTCCTGATCAGCTTAACCATCTCGTGCAAGACCCTCATGTATTGGGTCATGTCTTGGTTCATGAAATCCCATGTCACCTCCCACCTCGGGGACAAGCGGGGCCCCGGCATAGGTCGTCCGGTCAGTATTTCATGTGGGGACAGAAAAGTAGCCCCTCCCTTCTCTTGGCGCATTGACATCAGTGCCAAGGGCAGTGCCTGTACCCAGGTCATGGGGATCCCCGCCAGGACCTTCGCGAATTTATCTTTCAGGGTTCTGTTTGCCCGTTCAACGAGGCCCTGGCTCTCAGGGTGGTAAACACTACCAAATCTATGGTTTATGCCCAGTGCTGCTTCCACCCGGGCTAAGTGTTCATTTTTAAAGTGAGTCCCATTATCAGTACAGATGAGTCGGGGCACCCCATGTCTGGGGATCAGTTCATTGCGCAGCCAGTTGGCCACGACCTCCCCATCCTCCTTTTTCGTTGGGGTTGCCTCCACCCACCGGGAAAAAACGGTCCACAATTACCAAGAAGAATCTGTAATGTTCTGGTGTGCGTCACTTAGCACCCATGTCAGTGAAATCCATGCAGATTTCCTGCCATGGGCCGAGAGGGGTCGGGAAAGCAAGTGTAGGGTGTGGAAGGGGCCGTTTCGCGTTATGTTCGTTGCAGATCTTACACTCTGCCCTCATATTCTCCAAATGTCTCCGTAATTTGGGAGCCCACCAGTGATCCCGTACGGCCTGTAGGACATTCTGAATGCCAACATGTGTCGGCCTATGAAGTTCAGAAAACAGTGTCGGCAGGAGGGAGCGAGGTGCCACCACCTCCCCTCCTGCTGATCTCCAAAGCTGATGCTGCGATTCCCCTACAGAAATCGTCTGGGCCACCGCTCCACTAGCCTCCCACTCCCTCTTTTCCGCTTCACTTGCTCGATCCTGTAATTCTATGAGGTGCATTATGGCATCGTCCCTATTGATTGGGTTGCACACATCACCCCCACTTTCATGAAGTGGCACCTGCTCACCATCCTCCACATCCCCCGTGGTGGCCTCCACAATTTCTCCCTGTGTGCGCGTCCCTGACCGGAGATGCATTGCCTGAATGACCCCCTTCGCCGCGTCATCAGCCGCAGAGTTACCTCTACCTTCCTTTGTGTCTGGCCCTGAGTGCCCCTGTACCTTGACAACTGCCACTTCTTTCGGGAGGAGTACAGCTCTGAGGAGCCGCCGTAGGCTAGACTCGTGTTTTACCGGTCGCCCCGCTGTCGTTTGGAACCCACGACGTATCCAGGATGTTCCCTCTACATGCACTGCACCCCAGGCATAACTAGAGTCCGTTTGTATATTGACCCTCATACCGCTACTCAACTCAAGTGCCCTGGTCAGTCCCGCAATCTCCGCCAGTTGAGCAGAGGCTGGCTGACACAACTCCTTCGCCTCTATCGTTGTGAATCCGCCCCCTTCGGCCCGGACCACAGCGTAAGAAGCCTGAACGCTGCCACAGGGACTACGGTTACTACTCCCGTCAATGTAAAGCGACCAGTCTGGATCTGGAAGCGGCTCAGCGTGGAGTCCCTTCCTCAGTCTCTTTTCCTCTGCTACCCGTGCTACACAGTCATGGGGAGGGAGAGAGTCACTATTCACTCCAGCCACCATGTTTCGGTCCTCCCCCTTGGGTGGCCGGAAAGATATGTGTGGGGCCAAAAGAGAAGTCTCAAGCTTCACCTGACAATTGGTGGAGAAACTGAAAGTGTTCGAAGCAAGGAAGGCACTCACGCCATGGTCTGTGTGAATGGCCAGGGGGTGGCACAGTACCAGATGCGCGGTATTCCTGACCGCCTTGGCCACTGCTGCAGCAAAACGGGCGCACCCGGGGAACCCCTTCTCTACAGGGTCCAGCCTACAACTGTAGTAGCAAAGAACCTTCCTAGCTCCTCTGTCTTTCTGGTACAGGACAGCATTGCTTACGCCGTCCTTTTCTGCCACATCTAAATGGAATTCCTTATCATAGTCCGGGTGTGCTAGAGCTGCCGCCTCACCCAAAGCCTGCTTCACTTCTCTAAATGCTTTCTCTCTTTCCATGGACCACCTAAGATGACACTTTAATCTCTTCGCTCCCACTTCTGTTATCATATCTCTAAGGGGCCCTGTAAGTCCAACATAGTCAGGGATGTATGTGCAAGAGTAACCACATAGTCCGAGGAAAGCCATCATGTCCTGTACAGTAATTGGGGTCCCGTAAGACAGAATGGCCTCACGATGGGCATGGGATAATGTTGTTCCACCCCTCCCTATTATCCTCCCCATGAAGGTGACTGATTTCCGCGCTATTTGGCACTTCTCCTGTTTAACCTTAAACCCCGCACGTAACAGTACTTCCAAAAGGTCACGTACCGTCTGCAGATTCTGTCTGTCCGTCTTGCTAGCCACTAAAAGGTCATCTACGTATTGTATAATAACTGTGGCCTGGGGAAGACGGATCGCATTCAAAATTGGGAGAAGGGCTGCACTGAACAGGCCCGGCGAGTCCTTATATCCCTGGGGCATACGATTATAGGTGTATCTCTGGCCTTCGTATGTGAATGCGAACCAGGGCTGACAGTCTGGGTGGAGTGGCAAACAGAAAAAAGCATTGGCCAAATCTATCACGGAGTAAAATTGCAGGTCGGGGCTTAGAGCCTGCAGCGCCACACACGGGTATGGGATCTTGAGGTTAAGGGTCTCTGTAGCCTCATTAATGCGCCGCAAGTCGTGAACCATACGCCACTCCTTTCCCATCCCCTTGGGTACCGGGAGAATGGGTGTATTCCACTTTCCCCCCTGCACCTTTCTCAACACTCCCACCTCCAATAGCCCCTCCACCGTTGGCCTAATACCTTCAACTTGTTCCGCCGTCAGGGGGTACTGTGGTACCCAAATGCACCTGTCGGTGCTAGGTCTCAGGGACAGTTCTACCACCCCTTCCAGTTTTCCCGTGTCAAATGGGTGAGCTGTCCAAAGGTCAGGGCTGATTTCCCCCAGCAGGGCAGCTGCATCATCATGATCCTTTGTGTCTAGTAAAAGTGTCCTTTCTAAATCTAATTTTTCGTACTTGGATATTTCTTTGACCCTGATTGTTTTCCTCTGTAAACGACCATCCGAGGAAACTTCTGTGCCGTCCCCGCTCCCTACCGGGGCGTACTCACATTGTAAGGCTTGTTTGACCATGGGGCCCAGGTTGCAAACTCTGCATCCCGGCGCAATGGCTAGGGTGACGTGTGGGACTACCTCCTCCCCAAACAGAACCATTCTTTTTGATCCTCGCGGAGGTGAGCAATTCCCGCGATACCCTCTTTGCCTGCCACTAAGCCCACTATTTCTATGACAGTAGTTGTGTCATTCACATGGGCCATGAACCGTTCATTGTAAACCTGGTCCTGCACCGGGACGTAATTTAGGGTTATGTGCCAAGGGTCCCGAAGGTGCTGGTAAGTGTGTGCCTCCGGGACCGGGGGGAGCCAATCCGTGAATTCAGCCCTCAGTCCCTGATGTGGGTGTGAGTACAGTAATCGGAGCCAGTAGATCTCTACCTCCTGCATCCCCGACTGTATCTGGGTCGGAGTAAACACGAACTGACCCCCTTCAGGGGAGTCATTCCTCGGCCAGAGTAGGCGGAGCCCCTCTTCCGAGCAATGTATGCGGGCCCCCAGGCGAGTGAGGGCATCTCTGGCCAAGAGGTTGCCCGGGCAATGTGGGGCGTAAAGTAATGGAATTGTGGTGACTTGATCCCCAATTGAGATTGTCACGTGTTTAGTGTAAAATTGCCTCTCAACCTTCCCTGAGAAGCCCACAGTATCCAGAGTTTTATTTTACAAGGCAAGGTTCCTGGGCAGTCGAGAAATGGTTGACGCAAATGCCCCAGTGTCTGCCATAAATGAGCGTTCCTCACCACACAGGCGCACCCGGACCATGGGGGGCAAATGCGATGGTATGGTTTCATCTGTCTGGAGACTGTGGGACTTCTCCGGGCACCGTCAAAAGTGGGAGGGGGTCCCTTCCCTGTACCCTTCCTCAATTTCCCGGGCTGTCACATCTACAATTCCCTTCATGGAGTTCGACACTGCTCTCCATCCCCCTTTCTCTCCCACAGTGTCGTGGCGCTCCCTTCTTCCGACCAATTCCCTGCCTCTCAAGCCGTCCCTTCCGATCCCTCCCTGCCCTGATCTCCCACGTCCAGCCCAATCTTGGGGGTGTCTGTAGGCTGGGGCTTCCCACCCCGCGTCCGGGCATTCCCAGGCGAAATGTCCAATGTTCCCGCAGATCCAACACGACAGTGGGTGTGGACCGTTGTAGGGCCGGGGATAACGCTGGACAGGGAGCCGGGCGCCTCGCTGGGCTGGGGTCGTTGCGTACATCTGCGGCACCACCTCTGATCTCACCAGATCCTCCGCTGTGGTCCTTGCCGCCACCTGTTCTATGACCTTCCCCAACTGTTCCACCTGAGCAGTAGTCTTTTCTGTAACCCGCTCAACAACCTTCCCTAACTGTTCTATAATGTGGGCGGACGTGTTGGAGGAGAGTGCCTCCATTTTCGCTTTTTCGGACGCCCTGTAACGCCTGATGTGGTGGGCTAGTTGTTTAATCCATTGGTCGGGTGGCGAGGAGTCAAAGTCCGCAAATGATCTGGACATTTCCTCTTAAGGGCGGGGGCAAACCGTTGAGTACCCCTCTCCGAAAGTGTGCTGTGGCTAGTGAGGAGCTGTCCGGTCTCACACCCGTGCCCTCCTCCCACAGGTCCCAGACGCGTTTGACGTATTCATGGGTATCTTCCTTATCCTTGAGGTCAAGGCTGGCTATCGCATCAAGAGAGAATTTTGTGGGAAAGGTTTGTCTAAGTGAGTCATAAATCTTGTTCCTATACCAGTCAAACGGGGTCGTCTCAGACCTGTCTCCGCACTTGGCAGCATTTTGGGCTGCTGACAGAGCCGCTGAGGCTCGGATCCGGACCATAATAGTTCGGAAGTCTGCTAGTGCTAGCTTTTCGTGGCAGGTTTCTAGTTCAAAAATCTTTATCCATGCCGAGGCACCATTTTCTATCGGGGGAAGTTTATTTACTAGCGCCTCTAGGTCTGTCCTGGACTCGGGACATACTTACTATTCCCCTGGCTTGTGGCCAGTAGGGGCATGGACAGCTGAGTGCCTCCGTAACCCCCCTCTAGGTCAATGTTGGGCTTGATTATCCTAGTGTGACCTCCCTTGTTCACTGATGAAGTGAGTGTAGGCTTTAAGTCCCTGCCTACAACCACCACAGCATCCTCGTTGTCGCTGTCCGAGGTAGAACCGAAAGGTAGCGCCCCGTCACCCTGGTTGCGAAAGAGAGTCAGTCCCGCGTGCCTCCCCCTAGTCTTAGTCGGCGAGGGAGCCCGCCCAGTATCACTACAGGGAGAGTCCGTTTCCCCGTGCTCGTCCGCCCCTTTAATAATCGTGTCATTCATGCATTCTTGCTTGAGGGTAGTACGGTCCTCATGGAGTTGTCTCCCCCACAACTCGTTTACTTGTTTCTGCAATATGTCAATCTGTTCCCTGTGGACATTGAGGTGGCCCGTTACGACCTCTCTACCGGGGTCTTTTATTTCGACCATTCCCCCTACTACTTCGACCACCGGGGCCTGCACCGTTGGGTGTCCTCTGGCCTCCGCAGGGGCCGTAGGCTCCCTAACATAAGGCGGAGGTAGAGGTGGCCCCCCTGGTGGCAGTGTCTTACCCTCACTACCTATGTGGTACGCGGTGGTGCTGTCACACGGGGACGGGAAAGGATAATGGGACGGGGTGTGGTCCAGCTCCCACCCCAAACGATCTGTCTCTTTCCCATCTGTGCTCGGGCAAGTAGGTTTAGGGATCTTATTCCCAAACCGAGTGAGAAACACTCTGAAGTAAACCTCATCGTCCGCCGTCTTCGTAACTGCCTTGTCTTTATGAAATCGTTTTTTCTGGGCTGCCCTCCTGTCGGCGGCCACCCTATCAGCTACCCTGGTCTTCAGGACCTCAAGCTCGGGTGCCGTTAAAAATTCCCTGTCGTCCTCCGGGAACCACCCCTTTATTCTCCACTCTGAGATCGCCCTCTGTAGGGCTAACAACTTAAGCCTCCCCTCCGTTGTTGTGTTGTTCTGTGTAATAAGGGTCTGAACGGACTTTATGACCTCGCCCGTCTTGGGACCTGCAGCTGCGGGGAGTGTTGCACCCGGGATAGGCGCAATAGTACCCATGTCCGCCTCGGGTGGGAAAGTAAGGTATGCAGCCAGTCCGGTCAGGACCGTGCACTCCTGAGCCGGGCGGGCCGTCCCCAATAGGGCCCCCGAGGTCAATGAAGGGTCCCCCTCAATCCTCTCCGCCCCCGTTCCCTCTCCCAGATCGGGTAAAAAATGGCAAGAAGGAAGGACTTCCACGACATGGGAGAGTCCCCTATCTCTTTCCACTCCGGTGGCAGGTTCCCCAAGTCCACCCGTTGTTTAGCGGTACTCGTGGGATAAGCGCATAAGGAGTCTAAGGTCTTGACCATGATCGAGGGGTCAGTGAACGTAGCAGTCAGTTTCACCAATATCTCTGCCCTCTGCGCTGGGGCGCGGTCAAGGATCTGGAGGAGATTACTCCTGTCCACCGTCATGCAATCGAGCAGTAATTGATTTGTTAGGGCCAGGTTGGTAGTCAGATTTAGTCGCCACCATGGCAGGCCGGGGCGACGTGTGCGCATGGCCAGCAGCTTGGGCGGTCCGTAATTAAACGCTTCCATCCTTGCTGCAGATAGTTTCAAACTTAATTGTAAGTCAGCGTCCTATTCCCTTCTGTCTGTCACTTTTTTTTTGCTTTTTCTTGTAGGGGCACAGTCCGGATTAATATGTCTGTCTGTCTAGGAAACTACACTCCCTGTCCGTCGTATTAAGTGTGTGATTCTGTCGGACTGTCGAGTCCACCGGGTCACCAGCGCGGGGTGTGCTATCGAGCTCACGGGTAGTCAGCGCGGTGTGTGCTATCGAGCTCACGGGCAGTCAGCGCAGTGTGTGCTATCGAGCTCACGGCCAGTCAGCGCGGTGTGTGCTATCGAGCTCACGGGCAGTCAGCGCGGTGTGTGCTATCGAGCTCACGGCCAGTCAGCGCAGTGTGTGCTATCGAGCTCACGGGCAGTCAGCGCAGTGTGTGCTATCGAGCTCACGGGCAGTCAGTGCAGGGGGAGCTTTCGCTGGCCCCTTCGTAAAAATAAAAAAAGCTTCGTTTTCCCAATGTACTCTCACGATTTCTCTTTAATACTCACCACTCACGATCTGCAACATAAACACTCACCAATAATAGCACTTCTATTTCTTCAAGCGATCGCTCGAACCCGCGGATTCGGCTGCTGTCCGCAGCTGTCAACGGCTTGAGTCGTCGGACCCCGGAGTTTCAAACGTCTGCACCTGAGTAATAAAAATAAAACGGCTCTACTCCCTCTCCCAAATTTGGCTTGGCAAAGACCTGTGAGATGCCAGATCAAACTAAGAATTTAGAATATCCAAACCCTACTGGAGACCTTTACACAAAAGGGCGCCTCCGAACCCGATTTAAAGTGGCCGGCCGATCGGCAGCTCCCAGTCTCTGCGAACAAGCATGTCTCTACTCTCCGGCACGTTCAGGCTCACCATCTGTTGAGACGGGGCTCCCGTCTCCGTGTTCATACCGAAAAGAGTGAGACACCAGGCCAGATTCAAAAGCACAAAACTGCTTTATTTGAAAAGAGAGAGAGAGACGTCCGTGTAACAGCAAGCTTTCAGGCTTGCTGGAGAAGGCGCGTTCCGACTTTCTCTTTGGACCCGGCGAAATTATATTTCCCGGTTCTTCGAGTCCCCGGTCCGTTCTCCCTTGATCGTTCCTCTCATTGGTCCGTTCTGTTGTGTGCGAGGGGATCTGTGTCTCCATTGGCCGCACTGAGGTGCCTGTCTAACCCCTGCTGTGCTGAACAATAGTTCAGCCATCCTGGGTCCGGCAGTTCTGACTCTGTAATCAGTAGTCCATTGTTTGGTCGATCAATCTAATTGCTGTGTGTCTACCTGGCTAGGCGTTTTCCTCTACTGAATCAATAGTTCTCCATAGGGGGTTTAACAGGCATTATAATTTATCACCGGTTTCGATGGGGATTTACGTCAGGGGGGGCATTAACAGTTACTCCATCGATAATGTGTTCCAATTTACACTATCCGACAGTTACCGGTTCGTTTGTTAGTTTTGACATGATCTAATCAATGGGGAATGTGGCTTCAGTCAGGTAGCCTTGCAGTTGTTCGCTTCCTCCCGCATGGCTGTGATTTACTGTTTAGGACTGAATCTGGCAATGCCTGTTATAGCAATAATAGTACATTCCCTAGCCCCCACCGAGGCACCCCAGTTATGAATTAACCCCAACAGTAGGAAGAAGTAGGCAGGGCAGGGATTCTCCAGGCGAATGCACTTCCACATCAGTTTTCAGTGAGGGACGTTTAGATGGATTTTATTTGACATTTGTCTTGAACACAAGGTTTGTGAATTTGGTTTTAAAATATTGCAGCTATTTATTCCACAATAAGTAAAACTAAAAGAAATGAAACTATCTGAATATAACAGTTTTTAAAATTTCAAACGCCCTGTAAAACAAATCCTATCTACTCCTGGACACCATCACTTCCCAGTTACTCAAGCTCCAGGGAAATATTCCCTCCCTGTCTGAACCTTTGGTTTGATTTAACTACTTTTCAGTTCTGGTTCTGTGAGCTGTGAAGCGTTCTTTATTCCCCATTTCTCCTACCCAGAAATGTTATCACACACACAGCTGAGCAACCTTCCCACCATCAACATCATCATTACGCCATTTGGGTTTTGGTTCACATATAATCACCAGCAGTAAACCACCCATGTAACCAATTGAATATTTATAAACAACGCCCCGTACAGGCAAAGCAAACCATTCCAAATGACAAAGTGGGAAGGGATCAAATCAAAGTAGAGTTGGGGGTGAGGAGGCAGCGATGGAGATAAAGCACTGTATCCACTGCAGTGCCCATCTCTATGTAAAGGCATTCCGAGAATTGATACACACTGCGTGCTCCTTCTCCAAGGATACCCTGTTGTATCGCCTTTATTCTCAATGATAGAATAGAAACGCGACAGTGTGGAAGGAGAGCATTGGCCCATCAAACCTCACCAACTATCCAAAGAGCATCCCATCTGGAGCACTCCACCCCTGTAACACTGCATTTCCCGTGGCTGATCCACCGAGTCTGCACAATCCTGGACACTGTGGGCAATTTAGCACGACTGATCCACCGAACCCACAAGTCTTTGGACTGTGGGAGGAAACCGGAGCACCTGGAGTGCACCCACACTATCCTGGGGAGAATGTGCAAACTCCACACAGGCTGTTGACCAAGGCTGGACTCCAACCTTGTACCTAGTGCTGTGAAGCAGCAGTGCTATAGAGCAATTTAAATCAAAACAGATGACCCCTGTTCATTGCCGTTTGTGGAGACTCATTGCCCAGAGAGACATCCTGAGATTCAGAAAGAGACAATATGAGTTCAGTCAACTCTTGTCGAGTTAATGTGATTAACAACAACATCAATACTCCAACAGTATCATCAGACCTCGTACCTACTCTATCATTTACGATTTTTAACCCGTGGGAAGTTTGTTACCAGCTTCGATGACAGCCATAATGCTCTGATCACTTTGACAGAGCCAGTGCTGGTCAGTTCTCATAGTTATCAATAGATTGAATCTAAACAGGATGCCCCACAACAGGAAGTGCTCTGACACTCAATGCCCATAAGTCATGGTCATTTTCCTAAAACCACTCACATCTGACAATACCATTGAAGGTATTTTATACAGTAACCTTTCGGTCTCAATTGCCAGTTCCAGTCCATGAAGCAGCCAGTAACATGCCAGTGAATTGAATTCTAACAGCAGCATTGCCCTGGCAGGAGAGATTGAGGAGCTTGAAGCTGTCTTCTCTGGAGTATCTAAACACGAAATACTTCAAATGAACAAAAATCTTCAAGAGCTCGAGACGACAGATACAGGAAGGATGTGCTCCCTGACTGGTGTGCCTGGAATAAAATAAGTACTAACTACAGTATCTTTACCCAGCATCCCCTTTAGCTGCATCAATGTTTAAGATTTATTTGCTGCTCTAATTCCACTCTCTTCATCACTCCCATTTTTAACTGCTGTAATGTTGATGACTGTGCAAATGTATAAAATTTAATTTAATCCATCCCAAAGCCTCTCTGTACCTATGTCTCACTTGTGTTCACCGAGACACTCATTCAATCTGACCTCTTTACAAACCCTGCTCTGATATTTCCTTAGAGGACTCAGAATTAATTATTCACAGAATTGTTACTGTACAAAAGGAGGCTGATTGGCTTATCAGCTCTCCAAAGGATCACCTCACTGAATGCCATTCTTCTCCCTTTACCACATAAACCTTGCCATTCATCCTCATCCAGTAACACCGGCGAGGTCACAACTAACCACAGCGATTGGATTTGTTTTGTTTGTTCATGGGATCACGGCATCACTTGTTGGGGCAGCATTTGTCATCCATTCTGACTGCGCAGGAGAGGGTTCAGAGTCAACCCCATTATTCAGTGTCTGGATTCACATGTCGGCTGGACCAGATCAGCATTAACACAGTTTCCCAGGCCCAATGAGATGAAGAGTTGTTTTCTGGCCTATTTCAGAAATAATAATGAAAAATGTTTGCCTTTGAATTAAAAGTGAAAGACCAAAATGGGTTTTATTCTGATTGAGTATGTCCTCCTGTATTCTCAGTTATTGTTGACAGTCTCATTCCCCCCGCACCAGAACCTGTTCCAGAGAGTGTTACAGAAAAGGTAGAATGGTCAGCTGCAGCTGGTCACCTGACCGGTCACTGGTCCCAAAAGGTTCGCTCTCCACAGATGCTGCCAGGTCTGCTGACTTTTCCAGCAATTTCTGTTTTAGTTCCTAATTTCCCAGCATTTGCAGATGTTTCGATTTTGAATATTGATCTTGTCTGTTGCAGAGGAGATTATTGATGAGTTTGGAGAGTGTTGAACATTGTAACTGATCTATTGAATGGCAGATCAGGGTTGAAGGGCTGAATGGCGTCCTCCTGTTCCAATGAAAGTTATCCATCTGCAGCTTGTGGTAACATTTCCCCTCACTGCTCACTTCACATCCATGTCTAACACACTGTTACTGACTGAACAAACCTCCTGTGTTTGAACTAAACCTGCTAATGTTCTGTGGCTCCCTCTACTGCCACCCGGATTTTACTCTCATCATGGAATGGTGTCTGGCTTAACTGCAGGAATGCGACAAGGACTAATCCTGGAGTCCGTATCCCCTGGAATCCAAAAACCCTATTTATTTCCTTCTTCCTATTTCATTCTGGCTATTGAACTCTCGGTTTCAATCCATTCTCCTGTCATGCTCTTTAACATGCCCATGTGGAATACAGGCAACTGGCACCTGAGATTGTGGGGGGGAGGCAGATTCAATCAGGAATTCGGGAAAACACTCAGACAATGACATATCCATATGATTGTTGACTCAGACTGATAGGCAGAAAGAAAGAGGCACATTTAGATAGCACCTTTGTTGACCTGGGGCAATGAAGCATGCTTCCAACACAATGATTTCAAACTCAAATCTCTGAAAATACAGACACAACGCTTCCTACTTCTACCAGGTTGTCTCTGAGCCTCCTCTTTTCTTAAGAAAAGAGTTTTAAGCTGTTAAGCCTTTCCTGGTGATTATAACCTCTGTTTCTGTCAGATTTGTGACTGAACCATTATTTTTCTGTTCCTTGTGAATGATGCTAGTAGCAGAAACAGTTCCTAACTTGTGAGGGGTTTCGGTTGGAGTATTTATATTTACACGTTCATTCCCACCCTCGCATTAAGTGTGAAACTGATGTAAAACAGAAGTAAAGGATTGAGTGAGCCCCCACAGAAACACAAAAGGCAGCATGTGTACTTGAGCTGAATGAACCTGGCCTTAGGAAAATGTGACAACAATCACAACTAGTTAGAATTACAGAATCCCTTAGGCACACAAAGAGACTATTCGGTCCATTGAGTCTGCAATGACCTGCTGTCTCACCCTACCTCCATAACCCCACATTTAGCATGGCTAAACCAACCCACCTAACCTACACACTACAGGCCATGTTAGCACGGCCAATCCATCAACACTGCACATCTGTGGGAGGGTCATAGATTATGTCTAAGTGCTCAGGATTGTGGATGAAGGCTCACAAATACTTGACTCTAACGCAAATCCTCTTTTTTTTTCAAAATGAAATCTGGGGGAAACTGCAGTCAAAAAGATTTCCGATTGGCTCATGAGGAAGAGAATTCAAAACTCATGTCACTGACCCAGGAGGTGCAGTGAAGTCACAGAGGTCTGGGAACAATCAGAAATATAACAGGTTGTGAGCAAGGTGGGGGTGAGACAAGGACAAAAAGACAGTGTCACACGGGCAAAGGCAGGAGAGATTAAATTGCAGAAATCGTAGTCCCTCAAGGCCATGAGGAATGGAGTTAGAGCTGGGAAAGAAACCAGGAAACAAGGTGACCCGCTGTCAAAGAAATACATTGAAAAAACAGATTATAACAACATAGAGGGCAGAGTACGCAGTCTGAAATTGTTGCTCTCATTGGTGAGTACAGAACGCTATAAAGCCTGGGTCATTCTATTACAGCCAAGACATGCAGGATAGGCCAAGTGTCCTCGATCTGTGCTGTAACTTCTAATAAATATATTCTGACATTTGGAATTCAGGTCGGATGATGTTCATAAATTCTCAAATTGGACTGGAGTTTAATATTCTGGAGAAATGTTAAATAAATCACAATGATCCCATTCTGAAGACTTTCGTCCGCAGCCCTGCATGTTCCAGCATCTCAGTTACATCCATGTCCTTTTATTTTCATGTGATGCTGGTTACTGCCTCTGCCACCCCATCAGTGAGTTCCAGTTCCCCACCATCTCTGAGTGAAATTAATTCTCCCCGCCCCTTTCTGAGAATTAGTTTCAATCGAAATCCTCCAGTTTCTGATCTCTCTGTTAATGAATAGCTCCTTCCTATCCACTCGATCTGGATTCCTCAGCATCTTATCACTTTAATTAAATCTCAGCTCATCCTCCTCGGAAATCATCCCCAGCCTATCCAACCTTTCCTCTGAGCAGAAATTCTCCAATTGTAGAAACAGTCTGATCAATCTCCTCTGTCCCCTCTCTGGTGTGATCACATCAACCCTGGAATAAGGGGATCAGAAGTGTGTGCAGTACTTTAACCGCAGTCAAATGAGTGTTCCTGACATTTCCCGTGTCACCTCCGTGTTCTTGTGGTTGTTGCTCACACAAGACGTGTCCTGGTTTTCCCACATGGAACTGGATGTGCACTCCATAGGGCTTGGATTCCCTCCCATGTGTTTATTTGTTAACTAATCCTAAATTAATTTCAGATTTAAACAAGATTATCAGCTACCCACCAACCAATTTCTTCCA
This sequence comes from Hemiscyllium ocellatum, assembly GCF_020745735.1. Classification (NCBI taxonomy): domain Eukaryota; kingdom Metazoa; phylum Chordata; class Chondrichthyes; order Orectolobiformes; family Hemiscylliidae; genus Hemiscyllium; species Hemiscyllium ocellatum. Next base: position 40,513 of record NW_026867788.1, read on the forward strand.
TTATACTCAAGTCATCTTACTTTTTTAAAATCTATTTAAAATTATTACTATCTAAACACAACAGGCTTTAATTTGCTGATCAAGTATTCAGATGTCTCCACTGTTACAATCAATTGAAGATTGTCTTTACCTTCAGCTACATTGGTGAATTCAACATTGATTGTAAATATATGAATATCAAATGTACTTGAGTCTTATGATAATTCATCCAGTCTGATGTTCTTGTTGGTTACTATCCTGAAGAGAACTGTCCTCAGAACTCCAGCTGTGCTCTGATTTCATTCACAAAAGGGTGTGACTGGACTGCAAATCTTTGATCTGTTCCATTGTTTACCGGGTTGCTTCGCTCTGTCTATCACTTGCCGCTTATGCTGTTTGGAACACAGGTAGTCCCCTTTGGTAACTTCATCCGGTTAACACCTCATTTTTAGGTATTCATGCTGCGGTTACTGGCATGCCCTCCTGAATTATCTCAGTTGAACGAGGAGTGATCCTCTGATTCGATGGTAAGAAATAAATTGGGGGATATGCTGGGCCATGATTCTGTAAGTTTTGTTGGGAGTACAATTCTACTGCTGTTGTTGGAAGGAAAGAGCTAAACTCTTACACTGTCGGCCCCATATACTCCATGCAGTATCATGAACACTGATAGGCCAAGACATGAAATACGAGCAACACTGTACAATGATGCAGGATCACAACTGTAGCAAGGGGAGTTTGAGATCCAACTTGACATAGGAGTGGGGAAAGAAGCAACTGATCAAATTGTCTCATTCATTCTCATAAAGAGACTCGATGAGAATATTGCACTCTTGGGGGTAAGGATGGAGGAGGTTGGGGAGATGGAGAGCCCTTCTAAAGAAACTAATCTGCCTGAGAGTTGTGAAATAGAATTGATTGTCATGCATTTAACAGAAAACTAATTGAAACTCTTTTTATCCCCAAAAGATAACAAGACGGATGATGCTTCCAATCGTCACCAAAAACTAACCCCAGAATACATGGATCGGAGATGGATGTCAATTGCCAATCAACATCCAACTCCTGCAATTATTGATCAAACTTACATGTGATGAACCAGTTCTGATGAACCAGAAAATCACTATTGACTCTGTGCAGATGGACAGCGATGTGGGGAAGGATTGGCCGAGTGGCATTGTCGTGAGACAGTTAATCTAAAACCCCAAATTCTACCTGGCTAGGCGTTTTCCTCTACTGAATCAATAGTTCTCCATAGGGGGTTTAACAGGCATTATAATTTATCACCGGTTTCGATGGGGATTTACGTCAGGGGGGGCATTAACAGTTACTCCATCGATAATGTGTTCCAATTTACACTATCCGACAGTTACCGGTTCGTTTGTTAGTTTTGACATGATCTAATCAATGGGGAATGTGGCTTCAGTCAGGTAGCCTTGCAGTTGTTCGCTTCCTCCCGCATGGCTGTGATTTACTGTTTAGGACTGAATCTGGCAATGCCTGTTATAGCAATAATAGTACATTCCCTAGCCCCCACCGAGGCACCCCAGTTATGAATTAACCCCAACAGTAGGAAGAAGTAGGCAGGGCAGGGATTCTCCAGGCGAATGCACTTCCACATCAGTTTTCAGTGAGGGACGTTTAGATGGATTTTATTTGACATTTGTCTTGAACACAAGGTTTGTGAATTTGGTTTTAAAATATTGCAGCTATTTATTCCACAATAAGTAAAACTAAAAGAAATGAAACTATCTGAATATAACAGTTTTTAAAATTTCAAACGCCCTGTAAAACAAATCCTATCTACTCCTGGACACCATCACTTCCCAGTTACTCAAGCTCCAGGGAAATATTCCCTCCCTGTCTGAACCTTTGGTTTGATTTAACTACTTTTCAGTTCTGGTTCTGTGAGCTGTGAAGCGTTCTTTATTCCCCATTTCTCCTACCCAGAAATGTTATCACACACACAGCTGAGCAACCTTCCCACCATCAACATCATCATTACGCCATTTGGGTTTTGGTTCACATATAATCACCAGCAGTAAACCACCCATGTAACCAATTGAATATTTATAAACAACGCCCCGTACAGGCAAAGCAAACCATTCCAAATGACAAAGTGGGAAGGGATCAAATCAAAGTAGAGTTCGGGGTGAGGAGGCAGCGATGGAGATAAAGCACTGTATCCACTGCAGTGCCCATCTCTATGTAAAGGCATTCCGAGAATTGATACACACTGCGTGCTCCTTCTCCAAGGATACCCTGTTGTATCGCCTTTATTCTCAATGATAGAATAGAAACGCGACAGTGTGGAAGGAGAGCATTGGCCCATCAAACCTCACCAACTATCCAAAGAGCATCCCATCTGGAGCACTCCACCCCTGTAACACTGCATTTCCCGTGGCTGATCCACCGAGTCTGCACAATCCTGGACACTGTGGGCAATTTAGCACGACTGATCCACCGAACCCACAAGTCTTTGGACTGTGGGAGGAAACCGGAGCACCTGGAGTGCACCCACACTATCCTGGGGAGAATGTGCAAACTCCACACAGGCTGTTGACCAAGGCTGGACTCCAACCTTGTACCTAGTGCTGTGAAGCAGCAGTGCTATAGAGCAATTTAAATCAAAACAGATGACCCCTGTTCATTGCCGTTTGTGGAGACTCATTGCCCAGAGAGACATCCTGAGATTCAGAAAGAGACAATATGAGTTCAGTCAACTCTTGTCGAGTTAATGTGATTAACAACAACATCAATACTCCAACAGTATCATCAGACCTCGTACCTACTCTATCATTTACGATTTTTAACCCGTGGGAAGTTTGTTACCAGCTTCGATGACAGCCATAATGCTCTGATCACTTTGACAGAGCCAGTGCTGGTCAGTTCTCATAGTTATCAATAGATTGAATCTAAACAGGATGCCCCACAACAGGAAGTGCTCTGACACTCAATGCCCATAAGTCATGGTCATTTTCCTAAAACCACTCACATCTGGCAATACCATTGAAGGTATTTTATACAGTAACCTTTCGGTCTCAATTGCCAGTTCCAGTCCATGAAGCAGCCAGTAACATGCCAGTGAATTGAATTCTAACAGCAGCATTGCCCTGGCAGGAGAGATTGAGGAGCTTGAAGCTGTCTTCTCTGGAGTATCTAAACACGAAATACATCAAATGAACAAAAATCTTCAAGAGCTCGAGACGACAGATACAGGAAGGATGTGCTCCCTGACTGGTGTGCCTGGAATAAAATAAGTACTAACTACAGTATCTTTACCCAGCATCCCCTTTAGCTGCATCAATGTTTAAGATTTATTTGCTGCTCTAATTCCACTCTCTTCATCACTCCCATTTTTAACTGCTGTAATGTTGATGACTGTGCAAATGTATAAAATTTAATTTAATCCATCCCAAAGCCTCTCTGTACCTATGTCTCACTTGTGTTCACCGAGACACTCATTCAATCTGACCTCTTTACAAACCCTGCTCTGATATTTCCTTAGAGGACTCAGAATTAATTATTCACAGAATTGTTACTGTACAAAAGGAGGCTGATTGGCTTATCAGCTCTCCAAAGGATCACCTCACTGAATGCCATTCTTCTCCCTTTACCACATAAACCTTGCCATTCATCCTCATCCAGTAACACCGGCGAGGTCACAACTAACCACAGCGATTGGATTTGTTTTGTTTGTTCATGGGATCACGGCATCACTTGTTGGGGCAGCATTTGTCATCCATTCTGACTGCGCAGGAGAGGGTTCAGAGTCAACCCCATTATTCAGTGTCTGGATTCACATGTCGGCTGGACCAGATCAGCATTAACACAGTTTCCCAGGCCCAATGAGATGAAGAGTTGTTTTCTGGCCTATTTCAGAAATAATAATGAAAAATGTTTGCCTTTGAATTAAAAGTGAAAGACCAAAATGGGTTTTATTCTGATTGAGTATGTCCTCCTGTATTCTCAGTTATTGTTGACAGTCTCATTCCCCCCGCACCAGAACCTGTTCCAGAGAGTGTTACAGAAAAGGTAGAATGGTCAGCTGCAGCTGGTCACCTGACCGGTCACTGGTCCCAAAAGGTTCGCTCTCCACAGATGCTGCCAGGTCTGCTGACTTTTCCAGCAATTTCTGTTTTAGTTCCTAATTTCCCAGCATTTGCAGATGTTTCGATTTTGAATATTGATCTTGTCTGTTGCAGAGGAGATTATTGATGAGTTTGGAGAGTGTTGAACATTGTAACTGATCTATTGAATGGCAGATCAGGGTTGAAGGGCTGAATGGCGTCCTCCTGTTCCAATGAAAGTTATCCATCTGCAGCTTGTGGTAACATTTCCCCTCACTGCTCACTTCACATCCATGTCTAACACACTGTTACTGACTGAACAAACCTCCTGTGTTTGAACTAAACCTGCTAATGTTCTGTGGCTCCCTCTACTGCCACCCGGATTTTACTCTCATCATGGAATGGTGTCTGGCTTAACTGCAGGAATGCGACAAGGACTAATCCTGGAGTCCGTATCCCCTGGAATCCAAAAACCCTATTTATTTCCTTCTTCCTATTTCATTCTGGCTATTGAACTCTCGGTTTCAATCCATTCTCCTGTCATGCTCTTTAACATGCCCATGTGGAATACAGGCAACTGGCACCTGAGATTGTGGGGGGGAGGCAGATTCAATCAGGAATTCGGGAAAACACTCAGACAATGACATATCCATATGATTGTTGACTCAGACTGATAGGCAGAAAGAAAGAGGCACATTTAGATAGCACCTTTGTTGACCTGGGGCAATGAAGCATGCTTCCAACACAATGATTTCAAACTCAAATCTCTGAAAATACAGACACAACGCTTCCTACTTCTACCAGGTTGTCTCTGAGCCTCCTCTTTTCTTAAGAAAAGAGTTTTAAGCTGTTAAGCCTTTCCTGGTGATTATAACCTCTGTTTCTGTCAGATTTGTGACTGAACCATTATTTTTCTGTTCCTTGTGAATGATGCTAGTAGCAGAAACAGTTCCTAACTTGTGAGGGGTTTCGGTTGGAGTATTTATATTTACACGTTCATTCCCACCCTCGCATTAAGTGTGAAACTGATGTAAAACAGAAGTAAAGGATTGAGTGAGCCCCCACAGAAACACAAAAGGCAGCATGTGTACTTGAGCTGAATGAACCTGGCCTTAGGAAAATGTGACAACAATCACAACTAGTTAGAATTACAGAATCCCTTAGGCACACAAAGAGACTATTCGGTCCATTGAGTCTGCAATGACCTGCTGTCTCACCCTACCTCCATAACCCCACATTTAGCATGGCTAAACCAACCCACCTAACCTACACACTACAGGCCATGTTAGCACGGCCAATCCATCAACACTGCACATCTGTGGGAGGGTCATAGATTATGTCTAAGTGCTCAGGATTGTGGATGAAGGCTCACAAATACTTGACTCTAACGCAAATCCTCTTTTTTTTTCAAAATGAAATCTGGGGGAAACTGCAGTCAAAAAGATTTCCGATTGGCTCATGAGGAAGAGAATTCAAAACTCATGTCACTGACCCAGGAGGTGCAGTGAAGTCACAGAGGTCTGGGAACAATCAGAAATATAACAGGTTGTGAGCAAGGTGGGGGTGAGACAAGGACAAAAAGACAGTGTCACACGGGCAAAGGCAGGAGAGATTAAATTGCAGAAATCGTAGTCCCTCAAGGCCATGAGGAATGGAGTTAGAGCTGGGAAAGAAACCAGGAAACAAGGTGACCCGCTGTCAAAGAAATACATTGAAAAAACAGATTATAACAACATAGAGGGCAGAGTACGCAGTCTGAAATTGTTGCTCTCATTGGTGAGTACAGAACGCTATAAAGCCTGGGTCATTCTATTACAGCCAAGACATGCAGGATAGGCCAAGTGTCCTCGATCTGTGCTGTAACTTCTAATAAATATATTCTGACATTTGGAATTCAGGTCGGATGATGTTCATAAATTCTCAAATTGGACTGGAGTTTAATATTCTGGAGAAATGTTAAATAAATCACAATGATCCCATTCTGAAGACTTTCGTCCGCAGCCCTGCATGTTCCAGCATCTCAGTTACATCCATGTCCTTTTATTTTCATGTGATGCTGGTTACTGCCTCTGCCACCCCATCAGTGAGTTCCAGTTCCCCACCATCTCTGAGTGAAATTAATTCTCCCCGCCCCTTTCTGAGAATTAGTTTCAATCGAAATCCTCCAGTTTCTGATCTCTCTGTTAATGAATAGCTCCTTCCTATCCACTCGATCTGGATTCCTCAGCATCTTATCACTTTAATTAAATCTCAGCTCATCCTCCTCGGAAATCATCCCCAGCCTATCCAACCTTTCCTCTGAGCAGAAATTCTCCAATTGTAGAAACAGTCTGATCAATCTCCTCTGTCCCCTCTCTGGTGTGATCACATCAACCCTGGAATAAGGGGATCAGAAGTGTGTGCAGTACTTTAACCGCAGTCAAATGAGTGTTCCTGACATTTCCCGTGTCACCTCCGTGTTCTTGTGGTTGTTGCTCACACAAGACGTGTCCTGGTTTTCCCACATGGAACTGGATGTGCACTCCATAGGGCTTGGATTCCCTCCCATGTGTTTATTTGTTAACTAATCCTAAATTAATTTCAGATTTAAACAAGATTATCAGCTACCCACCAACCAATTTCTTCCATTATACTCAAGTCATCTTACTTTTTTAAAATCTATTTAAAATTATTACTATCTAAACACAACAGGCTTTAATTTGCTGATCAAGTATTCAGATGTCTCCACTGTTACAATCAATTGAAGATTGTCTTTACCTTCAGCTACATTGGTGAATTCAACATTGATTGTAAATATATGAATATCAAATGTACTTGAGTCTTATGATAATTCATCCAGTCTGATGTTCTTGTTGGTTACTATCCTGAAGAGAACTGTCCTCAGAACTCCAGCTGTGCTCTGATTTCATTCACAAAAGGGTGTGACTGGACTGCAAATCTTTGATCTGTTCCATTGTTTACCGGGTTGCTTCGCTCTGTCTATCACTTGCCGCTTATGCTGTTTGGAACACAGGTAGTCCCCTTTGGTAACTTCATCCGGTTAACACCTCATTTTTAGGTATTCATGCTGCGGTTACTGGCATGCCCTCCTGAATTATCTCAGTTGAACGAGGAGTGATCCTCTGATTCGATGGTAAGAAATAAATTGGGGGATATGCTGGGCCATGATTCTGTAAGTTTTGTTGGGAGTACAATTCTACTGCTGTTGTTGGAAGGAAAGAGCTAAACTCTTACACTGTCGGCCCCATATACTCCATGCAGTATCATGAACACTGATAGGCCAAGACATGAAATACGAGCAACACTGTACAATGATGCAGGATCACAACTGTAGCAAGGGGAGTTTGAGATCCAACTTGACATAGGAGTGGGGAAAGAAGCAACTGATCAAATTGTCTCATTCATTCTCATAAAGAGACTCGATGAGAATATTGCACTCTTGGGGGTAAGGATGGAGGAGGTTGGGGAGATGGAGAGCCCTTCTAAAGAAACTAATCTGCCTGAGAGTTGTGAAATAGAATTGATTGTCATGCATTTAACAGAAAACTAATTGAAACTCTTTTTATCCCCAAAAGATAACAAGACGGATGATGCTTCCAATCGTCACCAAAAACTAACCCCAGAATACATGGATCGGAGATGGATGTCAATTGCCAATCAACATCCAACTCCTGCAATTATTGATCAAACTTACATGTGATGAACCAGTTCTGATGAACCAGAAAATCACTATTGACTCTGTGCAGATGGACAGCGATGTGGGGAAGGATTGGCCGAGTGGCATTGTCGTGAGACAGTTAATCTAAAACCCCAAATAGTGTTCTGGAGACCTGGGTTCAAAGCCTGCTGCAGCAGATGGGAGAATTTGAATTCAATTAAAAAAACTTGTGAATTTAGAATCTCATGATGAACATTAATCGATTGTCAGGAAAACCCATCTAGTTCACTAATGCCCTTTCAGGAAGGAAGCTGCCATTCTTACCTGGTCTGGCCTACGTTGTGACTTCAGACCCACAGCAATATGGTTGACTCTTACTTGCCCTCTGGGCAATTAGGGATGGGCAGGAAATGCTGCTGGGCCAGGGACACCCTCCTCCTGTGAATGAATAAAGGAAAATAAAAGTCTCTACCCAGTGTGAATCTGTACATGTTCCACTATGTTGTGAACATTTCCAAAACTAAGTTCTCTGTGATCAAAACTTTATGAGCTGCCAAAACCATTGTTGATTACTTGGCGTGAGAAAGAGAAAAAAAAAACTGTGGCTATCAGTAAATTGACTGGTGTCCCAGCAGGATGGATGCCTGAGTGAATCCCTTCCCCCCCACACACACACACAGAGCAGGTGAACAGATCCCCAGTCTGACTGGTTTGGCCAGTTTCCAGGTGGGATGGGTAAAGAATTCCCTTCTGGCCTTTCCCACATTACCAGAGTCTGTCCCTAGTGTGGCTGCACTGGTGTTCTGCCATTTCAGATAAATGCTGGCAGACTGTTACACACACCGTTAGCCCTCACTGCCCTCCAACCCCCCAGAATCCAGTATAAGGCAGTAAATATTATCTCCTGCTGTGGAGGGACAGCCTGTATTGGTCTGTGCAGGAACACTGAGCAGATTGCCATCAATGACAATTTAATCGGTGACCAGAGCAAGTTAGGCAAGTCGGAATAAATTGCATTATAGCACAGAGAGAGGCCCATCAAATCCAAGCTGGCTCTCTGTAGCAGAATCCCATATTCTCATTCCCCATACGTCCCCAAACTCTGCAAGTTTATTTCCCTCAGAACTGCCCTAATTCTTTTTAACAATCATTGATCTTCTCTACTTGCACCACCATAATAGGCAGCATGTTTTGCATATTTCCAGCCAATACAGTCAGTAGAAACACTTGCTTATCTCCGGCTGTCTCAAAATCTTACATCTGACCTTAATTCTTGTGCCATCACCTATCGAATACAGATATTTCTGTCTGCTATATCTAGGTCTGTTATAATCTTATACAGTAAAAAATGAGGTCTGCAGATGCTGGAGATCACAGCTGCAAATGTGTTGCTGGTCAAAGCACAGCAGGTTAGGCAGCATCTCAGGAACAGAGAATTCGACGTTTCGAGCATAAGCCCTTCATCAGGAATAAGAGAGAGAGCCAAGCAGGCTGAGATAAAAGGTAGGGAGGAGGGACTAGGGGGAGGGGCGATGGAGGTGGGATAGGTGGAAGGAGGTCAAGGTGAGACAGAACACAACTACACGACGGCTGGAGGAGGAGCGCCTCATCTTCCGCCTGGGAACCCTCCAACCACAAGGTATGAATTCAGATTTCTCCAGCTTCCTCATTTCCCCTCCCCCCACCTTGTCTCAGTCGGTTCCCTCAACTCAGCACCGCCCTCCTAACCTGCAATCCTCTTCCTGACCTCTCCGCCCCCACCCCACTCCGGCCTATCACCCTCACCTTGACCTCCTTCCACCTATCCCACCTCCATCGCCCCTCCCCCTAGTCCCTCCTCCCTACCTTTTATCTCAGCCTGCTTGGCTCTCTCTCTTATTCCTGATGAAGGGCTTATGCTCGAAACGTCGAATTCTCTGTTCCTGAGATGCTGCCTAACCTGCTGTGCTTTGACCAGCAACACATTTGCAGCTATAATCTTATACAGCTCTATCAAAACTATATCCAACTTCTTCACTTCAAAGATAATCGCAATTTCTTCAAATCAATCCAGTGACTGCATTGTCTTCATCAGTGAACCACTCCAGTAAGTCTGTACTCCACACCCTGAAGATCACTCATATCCTTCATTGTTGATGACTATTTTGTTCCACAAATCCAGACGATGCAAGTTTTCTGAACAACAGCAGTAGCTTTATTATTGGACAGCCGGCGAGAGTTGCAAAGCGTGTCTAAAGTAGCCGAGTGTCTACTTGTAGAGACTGTTCTTCACGAATCTCTGCCTTACCCACAGAGACAGTATATTTAATAGGAATTAGACAAAGGCATATCAGTCACATGGGCGATTGTCATTACATAGTTTAAAGTAGGTAATTATGACCTTGCAAAGCTTGATGAATGACGATGTCCTGTGATAACGTGTGAATGGATTACAGAAATTGATTGTCATATTGTTCATGATTATGTGTTGATAGGAAGAGATTAAGGCAGAAGGGTCCTTCCTTCAGTAAATGGGGGATTCACATACCTACGCTAATATGGATGGGAGGTAAGACAATGGGAGCGGGAGGCAGTTTAACAGGGTTGTGCCCAGGGCTCTCAGTCTTGTCTGTAAAGGGCAAATTCCTCTGTCTGGGGTTATGGGGCAATCCCCAGGTGTGGCTGCAAGAGGTTCTATTTTGAGATACTGTCAGCCTCCCCCCTTCTGAGGTGTTCTGTCTGTAATGTAAGAGTACAGGCCTTCAGTTGATCAAATAAGGCCTTTGGCATGGGAATGTTTAACCTTTGAGACCCCATGGTGTCCTGAAAGAGAAGCAATAAGTATGGAATTGGTCCCTCTATGGTATTTTAACTTCCTCCTTCTGACCAGGAATCTGTTGACCACAATTGAATGCAATGATTGACTGTGTCCTAACTAGAGTCTTGTCAAGGGTCAGCATCTTTTCCGTGAGTTTATTATCATTCCCCCATTAATGAAGCCCTGTATCCCAATTGTTTTACTCAAAACACTTTATGATTTCTCTCCTTTAATGATTGGTACACATTGCCCCCATTCCTGCTGTCCTGCTCTCTATATCTGTGCCATTCAAATATATGTTCCCTCTCGACATTGTTTCTCTCAAAATGCACCAACTTACTGTGTGTTCGAAAGAAGAGACATATTCCACTGAAAATATTATCTCTCGCTCCACACATTCTACCCCCTGGAAAACTGAACAGTACAACACCGGAATAATCGGCCCAAAAAGTCTGTGCGGATCATGATGCTATTCCAAACTAATTCCATCTGCCTGGACATGGTCCATATCCCTGCCAACCCATGCCTGATTATGTGTCTGCCCAAATGCTTCTTAAAAGTTGCGATTTTTTTTCTGCTTTTCCCATCTCTCAAGAAAGTACATTCTTGTCACTTACCACCTTCTGCATAAGAAACTTGTCTGACACAACTCCCTTTAAACTTGCTCATGTTGTTGGAAATGTTCAGCAGATCATGCAGCATCTCTGAAGAAAAATCAGTTAATGTTTCGGGTCTGGTCACCCTTCCTCAGAAACGTTAACTTTAATTTATCTTCATAGAAGCTTCTAGACCTGCTGAACTTTTCCCGAAAATGTTTTTGTTTCTGGTTTACAGCATCTGCAGTTGTTTCAGTTTTCATTTCCTTTAAACTTGCCCCCACTCCCCTTAAATCTATGGCCTGTAGAATTTGCCATTTTCATCTTGGAAAAAGATTCAGATTTTTCACTCTGTCTGAGTCTTTCGGATCACCCGCAGCCACTGACTTTCCCAAGACTAAAGTCCAAGTCTTTCCAACCTCTCCCAATCCAGGCAACATCCTGGTAAACCTGTTATCACGCTGTCCAAAGCCTCCAGATCCTCCTTTTTATATGGTGATCAAAACAGCACACAATACTCCAAAGGTGGCCTAATGACAGTTTTATATTCACCCCCCTGAAAGAAGAAGGCAAGCCTGCCATCCACCTCCTTCACCACTTTCAGGGAGCTGTGAACTTGCACCTGAAGATCCCTGTGTACATCAATGCTGCTGAGAGCCCTTTGGCTTAGTGAATACATTCCTCTTGCAATGAGCCTCCCAAAATACATCACCTCACACTTGTCTGGATTAAAATCTATCTCCGTATAGGTTTTCCAACTGATCTCTTTCTTGCTGTGTCCTTTGACAACATTCTTCACGATTCACAACTTCAGCAATTTGTACCATCTAGAAACTTGCTAATTAAATCGTTTACATTTCCATGCTAGTCATTGATATATGTTGCAGACAATAGATGTTCCGATTCGGATCCTTGTGTAATAACACTGACCACAGAACTCCAGCCAGCAGCATGCAGTGGAAGGAACATATTTCATTTAATCAGTCAGTCAAAAAGCATTCCAGACATTGGTGTGGCACCAGATGTTTCAAGATATTCACAATCCTGGTTAAAACACCCTAGAGCAGATTTTCAGTTCTGTGTACCCTACCTGGGCACTCCCCCAGAACAAAGTATAAAGCAGTAAACATCATCTCCTGCTGTGGAAGGATAACCTGTGTTGGTCTGAGCATAAACACAGAGCAGATTTACCTTTATGATAATTTAACCTCTGAAGACAATCAACCGGAACAAGTTAAGTAAGTACAAAAAAAGTGTTATGGCACAGAATGGGGCCCATCAAATCCAAGCTGGCTCTCTGTAGCAGAATCCCTTATTCTCATTCTCCAACTGTCCCCAAAACCCTGAAAGTTTATTTCCCTCAGATCTGATATAATTGTATTCGTTAATCATTGATTATCTCTACTTGCAACACCATAACAGGCAGCATGTTCTGCATATTTCCAGCCAATACAGTCAACGGGAACACTTGCTCACCTCCCACTTTCTCAAAACGTTATATCTAATCTTAAATTTTGTGCCATCAAGTGCAATTTATTTTATTGTCTGCTCTATCTATCTTATAAGATTATAAGATGTTATAATCTTATCCATTATCAGTGATCAGTGCACACATCAGTAAGTCTGCACTCCACACCCTAAAGGTCACTCCGATCCTTCCTGAGCAGGACTCTGTTGACCTGAATTGGATACAATGATTGACTGTGACCTAACTAGTCAATGAAATTGTTTAATGAAACCCAGGGTCCCATATGTTTTGATCAATATACTTTGATTATGTCCTCTCTCCTTTAAAGAATTGTACACATTGCCCCCTACCCCAGTCTCTACTCTTTGTGTCTGTGCCATGCAAATATATATTTCCTTTCTACATTGCTTCTCTCAAAATGTATCAACTCACTGTGTGTTCTAAAAAACATTAACTCTCCCTCCACACATTGTATCCCCTGGAAAACAGAACACTACAGCACCGGAGTAATCGGCCCAACATGTCTGTGCGGACCATGCTGCCATTCCAAACTAATTCCACCTGCCTGGACATGATCCATATCCCTGCCAACCCCTTGCCTTCTTATGTGCCGGCCCAAATGCCTCTTAAGCATTGTGATTGTTTCTGCTTTTACCACCTCCCAGCAGAGTACATTCCAGTCATCTACCACCTTTTGCATTAGACACTTGCCTGACATAACTCCCTTTAAACTTTCATATGCTGTTGGAAATGATCAGCAGGTCTTGCAGCATCTGAGAAAATAAAAATCCGTTAATGTTTCAGGTCCTGTCTCAGAAACATGAACTCTGATTTCTCTTCACAGATGCTTCCACACTTGTTGAGCATTTCCAGAAACTTCTGTTTTTGTTTCTGATCAACCACATCTTGTGTTGTTTCAGTTTTTATTTTCTTTAAATTTCCCCATCCCCTGAAATCTATGGCCTCTAGAATTTGTCATTTCTACCTTGGAAAAAGATTCAGATTATAGAACATAGAACAATAAAGCGCAGAACAGGCCCTTCAGCCCTCAATGTTGCACCGACCTGTGGAATTTTCTCAACTCGTCCCCCTACACTATCCCAAAATCATCCATGTGTTTATCTAAGGATTGATTAAAACTCCCTAATGAGGCTGAGTTGACCACCTGAGCTGGTAGAGCATTCCACACACTTACCACTCTCTCTGTGTAAAGAATTTGCCTCTGACATCTGTCTTAAATCTATCACCCCTCAATTTATAGTTGTTCTCTCTCGTACTAGCTGACATCATCATCCTAGGAAAAGACTTTCACTGTCCACCATATCTAATCCTCTGATTATCTTATATGTCTCTATGAAATCCCCCCTTAGCCGCCTTCTTTCCAATGAGAACAAATTCAAGTCTCTCAGCCTTTCCTTATAAGACCTTCCCTCCAGACCAGGCACCATCCTGATAAATCTCCTCTGCACCTTTTCCAAAACTTCCACATCCTTCTTGTAATGGGGCAACCACAGCTGTTCACAATATTCCAACTGTGGCTGCACCATCATTTTGTATAGTTGCAGTATGATATTGTGGTTCCAGAACTCAATCCCTCTCCCAATGAAACCTAACATGCTGTATGCCACCTTAACAGAACTATCCACCTGGGTGGCAAATTTCAAGGATCTTTGTACATAGACTCCAAGATCCCTCTGCACATCCACACTACCAAAATCTTTCCATTGACCCAGTATTCTGCCTTCCTGTTATCCTTCCCAAAGTGCATCACCTCACATTTAGCTGCATTGAACTCCACTTGCACCTCTCGCAAGAAGTGAGAGAAATCAAACATGATATAAAGATCTAACAGAGTCACTAAATTCATTTGGACATAAAGGGACATGATTATCTTGTATGTCAGTGAGCAAAGGTTTCAAACAACATTGTGTGTGGTCAAGCACCAACACAGACAGACAGACACACACACACACACACACACACACACACACACACACACACACACACACACACAGACACAGACACACACACACACACACACACACATATAGGAATGTGAGTGTTTCAGTGAACTGACTGCAGAAATTATTTAACATTATCCAGTTAACAACCTAAAAACATTCACAGACAGAGAAGCCATAAATATCTTGTGTTTATGGGAACGGATTCAACAGATCATCCAACCTGGAGATATGCGAAGAGATCAGCACCATGGAAATATTTGGATTGTGAGAAGGATTGAAAATTCACAGACCTCCTGGAGACTCACTGACACAGACATTCTGTGTGAAGAGATTTATTTTGTCATCCAGCTTCATGTCACACCAGTGGCTTTACACTGACAAAAGAGCTTTCCCCTGACGATGGGGGAAAAAAATCTTTAAGATCTGCAAAGGTCTTAAATTCAATGGTCTTTATTTAACATCACCCTATTCACATGGGGGAGAAGTCGTTCAGCTGTTCCATGTGAGGGAAGGTATTCATTTGGGGATCCAGCAATGCCTTGCTTTTTCTTCCTTGATAAGAGACTAAAGCATTTTCCCCACTACAGATGTTACACTAACTGATCTATACTTCCCCATCATTCGTCTACCTTGCTTTTTAAACAGCGGCGCCATTGTATTCCAATCTGCTGGAACTGCCCAGAGTTCAGCAAATTGGGAAAATTACTGACAGTGTAACTGTTCTATCACCCGCTGTCTCTTTTAGCACGCTGGGATGCATTACACCAGGACCAGGAGACTTGACTATCCTTAGCACCATGAGCTTGCCCAACACTAGCGTTCCATAATAATGTTTGTTTTCAGGTCCTCACCGACTCCAACTCTTTGTCAATCACTGACATGTTATTAGCGCCCTCCACTGTGAAGACCGATGCAAAATACCTGTTCAGTGCCTCAGCCATTTTATCACATCACATAACTAAATGTCCCTCCTCATCCTCTGAAGGACCAACATTTACCTTAGCCACTCTTTTTCATTTAAAGGTATCATAGACACTTCTGCTATCTGTCTTAAATTCTGTGGTACATCTTACCTCTCCTGTTCTTTCCTACGGTTCTTTATCACACTTTTTGTGACTTCCTTCTGATCTTTAACACTTTCCCAATCTTCCAGTTTCATGATGGTTTTGATCACTTTGTATGCCTCATCGGTCAATGTGAGAGATGGGGAGGGAGAGTGGGGAGGGGACGGGATGGAGAGGCGAGGAGGGAGGGGAGAAGAGTGGGTGGGCGAAGGGGAGGCGCGGGGATAAATGGATTGGGAAAAGAGGCAGGGCAGAGGAAAGAAGGGGTGGAGAGAGGGCTGTAGGAGAGGGGGTACGAGAGAGAGCTGGGAACGATGGGTGAGAGTAGGAAGTGAGATGGGAGGATAGGGTAGGAGGAGTTGGATAGGAGAGGGAACAGAATGACAAAGGGTGAGGAGCGAGGGGTGGATGGCGTGAGGGGGACTAGAGGGGTGGAGGGTGGATGGGAAGGGGTTGTAGGAGAGAAGGAGAGGAATGAAGGAGAGGAGTAGAAGTGGGGAGAAAGTGGAAGGTGGAGAACGGGAAGGAGACAGTGAATGAAGTGGAGGGACGAGTGATGGGGAAAAGGGGGAGGAGAGGGGTTAGGAGGGAGGGGAAGGAGAGAGAGGAGGAAGCGATGACGTAGGGGGAGTTTGGGTTGTGAGGTGAGGGGTAGTTTGGGGTGGAGTAGGAGAGAGGGAGTGGGAGGTGGATGAGAGAGGGACATGAGGGGTGGAGGATGTGTGGAGGATTGGGGAGAAAAGAGGTGAAGTTGAGGATGAGGGGAGGACGGTGGGAGGTGAAGGGGAGGAGAGAGTGGGGAGGAGAGGCAGAAGTGGGGGAAGGAGGGGCAAGGTGAGCAGGGAAATGGAGCAGAGACAGGGAGGAGAGCCAGGGAGGAGGGGGCAGGAGAGATGGGAGAGTAGAAGGGAGGACAGGTGGGAGGAGAGGATACGAGGGTATAGAGAAGGAGTTCAGGAGAAGGGATGAAGAAGAGGGGCACGGGAGAGAGGAAGAAGTGAGTGTGGAGAAGAGGGGGACAAGTGGGCGGGAAAGGGGGAGAGGAGAGGAGGGAGGTGAAGAAAGGAGAGGGTGGAAGAAGAGAAGGCAGAGGAGAGGGGATGAGGAGAGAGGGTATGAGGAGATAGGGGAGAGTGGAGAGATGAGCGGGAGAGGAGAGAAAGAGGAGAAGGGAAAGGTGAGGGGGAGGAGAGAGAGGAGAGAGGGGACAGTGGTGAGGAGAGGAGGAGAGGGGAAGGAGAGAGGGGAGAGGAGACAGTGATGAGGAGAGAGAAGAGAGAGTAATGAGGAGTGATAGGAGGGAGAGAGGAGAGAGGGAAGAGGGGAGAGGAGAGAAGGAGGAGAAGGGGAGGAGAATGAGGGGGGAGGGGGATAAGAGAGAGAGGTGGGGGAGAAGAGAGGGGGAGAGGGGAGATGGGAGGTGGAGAGCATGGGGAGGAGAGAGTGGGAGGAGAGAGGGGGATGAGAGAGATGGGGCGGAGAGAGAGGAGAGAGAGGAGAGGAGAGAGGGAGAGGAGAGAGAGTGGGTGGAGAGGGGGAGGATGGAGACGGGAAGGAGAGAGAGGGAAGGTTTGGGGGAGGACGAAGAGGGGAGGAGAGAGAGGTGTAGGAGAGTGAGGGGCGAGGAGTGAGAGGGGGATGAGAGAGGGGGACGAGAGACAGGGGAGGGAGGGAGTGGGAGGAGAGAGGGGAGGAGAGAGAGGGGGAGGAGAGAGGGGAGGAGAGTGGGAGGATGGAGAGGGGGAGTAGAGAGAGGGGGAGGAGCGAGGGCACGGAAAAGAGGGGTGGAAGAGAGAGAGGGAGAGGAGAGAGAGCTGGAGGGAGAAGGAGGCAGAGAGCAGCAGGGGCAAAGGAGGGTGTCAGAGAGGGGGAGGAGGAGAGTGGGTGAGGTGTGGGATCGATGAGGAGGAGAGCGGGGGTGATGTTAGCGGGGAGAGAAGAGGTGAGGGGGAGGATGTGGTGGCGTGGAAAGATGGCGTAGAAAGCAGGAGGCGTGGGAGCAGAAGGAGATGGCGAGGAGAGTTCGGGAGGACAGAGCGGTTGGAGGTGGGGAGGAGGAGATTGGGTGAAAGACAGAAGTGCAGATGGGTAGGACGGTGAAAGTGGGGGAGGAAAGAGAGGAGAGAATCGTGAAGATGGCTGAGGGCAGGGTGGTAGGGGAGAGGGGAGTAGGAGACTGGGGGAAAGAGAGGGGTGGGAAGATGGGTAGGAGAGTAACCCACCCAGACCTTTCTCCGTCTGAACAGTTCACCTAACCTTTTGGGCAACTCCCCCATGGCCAGTCCACCCTGACCTGTACACCATTGGGCCGGGTGAGGAAATCCACGCAGACACTGGGGAGAATGTGCACACTCCACACAGACAGTCGCCTTGGGCAGGATTTGAACAGGGTCCCTGGCACTGTGAAGCAGCAGTGGTAACCACTGATCCACCGTGCGAAACTAATGAGAGAGAGATGAAGTGAGAGTCGGGGGGGAGAGGAGAGAGGGAGAGAGAAGAGTGAGGGAAGAGAGAGGGGAGAGAGAAGAGAGAAGGGAGGAGAGAGAGGGAGAAGAGGGGAGGAGGAGAAGATAGATGAAGAAGAGGTGGAGAAAAAAGAGCAGAATGAGAGTGTGTGAGAGAAAACGAGAGAGGAGAAAGAAGAGAAAGAGAGAGCGAGAGTGAGAGAGATAGAAAAGGCAAAAAGGGAACAAGTGAACTCCAGCCCACACACTGTCACAGACAGAGACAGTAATAGGTCAATACTCGCCCGGTCAGCCCGCATGGCGTGAGGGTAATGGCTGACTGAGCTCGGTTCAAATACTCCCAGAGTCTATCACCCAAACCCCATCTACTCCCGAACCTAGTTCATCCTGTCAGCTCCCAACTTCCTCTACATGGAACACACCTCCCCCAGGTGTGGGATACACCAACAATCACCTCAGACTTTGGTACAGATCGTCAGGGAGGATATGATGGAGAAATTGTATGCAGTGGTTGATAATGACTGAGGATGCAACACTCAAACGCCAATTATTTCCAGTATCTGATTAATCGATTGATCATGTCAAATTTTGATTAAATGCTTTTTTGGCGTTTCCTGTCTGTGAATCTTCTTCAAATATTCAAAGAAGTTTAACAAAGGCAGTGTCAGTCTAGGCGAGAAATCAGACAGACAAATAATTCCCTTTGTTTGATACTTTTGTGTATATATCCTTTCTTGAAATTCTCAGAGAAAGAAGCTTACAAGATCCATCACTATCCATCACAGAGAGAAAAGAATAATCAAAATAAAGTAAGAAATTGTCTCTCAACATGAACATTATTTCTCTCTCACTAAAGGTGTCAGTCCTATTGGGGTCCTCCTGCACCCTCTCTATAATTTCAGAAACTCACATTATCCCTCCTTCAGGTCGAGGGTGATCAGTATACTCACAACAGAGATCATCATACATTGTGAAGGATGGGAGGGTCCAGAAAGGGGATAGGCTCATTCATTTCCCAGAAAGTTTCAGGAGTGATTTATGATGCAATGGAGCAACTGGAGTTGAAGCGAGATGCGACGGAGCTTATTGGCTTATACTTGGTATAGATAAGGAAGATGAAAACAAGATGTTCACATTAGTTGGGGGAAAAGGACGAAGAAATACAAAAATTAAGTTTGTGGATAGATTGACAGGGAGGATTTGATGAAGTGCTTATATGGAAGAGATACAATATCCACTGTATCTTAAGGGATTGCTTTTGGACTGAGCAGCCTGACGTTCTGTATTTAATTTCCAGATTCTGTCAAGCCGTGGGCTTGAATTATCCCAGTACCAGAGTCAGAGTGATGTAGCTCAGGCAGTCACAATGAAGGGTCTAGGTAACTTCCAATTTGTGATGGTTCCTTTCCCTCTGGGTGGCTGCAGACCCCTCACGCTCTCTGACGCTCTCGATGATGAAAGCATGGAAATCAGTGACAGACTCTGAAAGCAGTGAGAGCTCCAGCTGTTCCACCGCCCTTCAGATCCCCGCTAACCTTCCTGCTTTAGGGAAATCGGCACGCCTGGTTGGTGACAGGCTGTGTGACTCAAATGGGCAGCAGGAGGCTGCAAGATAATGGTTGGTAGTTTGAGACCTTGGTTTTTCTAGATCAGACGATGGGAATACCACCCTAGCTCCATTTAAACCGGAAAATCCATGGCAAGGTTGAATTGCAGCCCAAACCATTGATGATTCTGTGTTCCATGACCCCACATGGAGTAAGACAGGGACAAACATTGTTCTCTCCAGACCCCCGCTGTCAACAGAAAGTGGCCACTGCAGCTCCCTGCACAGCCCTGGGACACAGCTTACAGAAACCCCGCCCCCTCACCCCCTCATGAATGGTGCTTCTCATGTGAAAGTCTTTACATTTAATACGGTAACGCCTGCAATCCAACCTCTGTCCCCAAGATTAGAAGCTGCAGGATTTTGTGATTAGAACAGTGTTATGAAGTTGAAGACCTGTCCTCCACTTTTAAATGAGAGTGAATGCTGTTCGGAACTGAGAGCTGACAAATACCTGTGATGACCAGCTCGCAGTCTCAGCGTGGACTGGAAAATTGGAAAGATGTAACGGTTGGCTGTGAAACAAGCCAGTTTTGTTTGTTAATTAAGAAACAATTCCAATTTTACCAATCAATTTAAATTATGCTTTAGAATACTAAAATCCAACCGCGCTTTGACTTAGTGTTTAGAAACACTGCAGAACCGAGGACTTCCATAATGTTGCCCCCAATGACTATTCCCCATGAAACAGGCCCAGGTTCTCAGCTGAGGATTCCTGCTGGGAACCTTTGCTCCTTGGCTTTGATCCGGGCCGCCTGCCCAAGGAAAGCAAATGTGGTACTGGTTTAAGTGGAAGGATCAGAGCACGGTAACCCCACTCTGAAACAGAATGGCTATCAGTGCTGTCCACATCTGTGCATATTCAGAACCAGGTTGGAGAAAACCGTAACAATGTTTCACACAGTAATGAAACTGGATTGTATTCCTTTTCACCACTCCAGTGTGTATGAGCGAGCAAATTCAAAGCCAGGTTTGTTGATATGAACAGATAGTTATAAAACTCTGCTCGTGTCAGTCTGAAAGGCTGCCATCGGGAATAAGGGCTGTTCTTGACGGATTTTGAAGCGGGGAGTTTTCGTGTATGAGGAGACGCCAATCCACAATACAATACAGGAAGCATCCCCGCGAGCAGCTGGTGTTCAGAGTCGGCCAGCACTAAAATTTAGAGTTCAACACTTCACCTTTCCGTTTCCAGGAGCTGGTTATTCTCCAGCGTAATTGACATCATTGAAAAATTAAGAAAATCATGTGAAATTGTTCACAAAATATAGATAAAGATGCTGTCGGGGGGCACACTTTGGAATATAGGGCAAGTCTGAACGTGGGCATGACCTTAAGGATGTTTCATAAAATGAGTACTTAAGTTTTTGTTTTCGGCCATGTGGGGTGAGTTGAAAGCTGGAGAGCATAGGTGTAAGGTGAGATGGGTAAAATATAAAAGGGATTGAGGCACCTTTCCCACACAGAAAGTTGTGCGGGATGGAATCAGCGACCAGAGGAAGTGGAGGAGGCTCGTACACTCAGAAGATTTCAAAGGCAACCGGATGAGTTTCTGGATAGGAAGGGTTTAGTGAGATAGGGGCCAGATGCTGGGAAATGGGAGTTTGTTTAAAATGCATTTCCAGACATTTCGAAGCATAAATGCTGTTCTGGGTGCAGTCCGGGGCAATAAGCCATAAACGGTTCCCAGATCCTTCAGCAGAACAATTCCAAACTGCGCTCCCATCATATGTTGAACAGGAAATTCGACGTTTCGGGCATAAGCCCTTCATCAGGAATCTAGTTCATGCCCGAAACGTCGAATTTCCTGTTCCTTGGATGCTGCCTGACCTGCTGCGCTTTAACCAGCAACACATTTTCAGCTCTGATCTCCAGCATCTACAGAACTCACTTTTTACTCCCAACATATCGTGGAAACTTAGTGTACCTCCACCTCCCGAAAAACTCTGAAATGAGGGAAAACAAAGAACCGAACATGAACGAGCCATGAAAATTGAAGATTCCCAAACACAGTTTCGATTACATTAGTTTGCTCGTCCGATCAACTATGTGGCAGTGCTTGCAGCTCACGTTTCCAGGACAGAAGTGAAGGAAATTAGAGAAATTTAAGACCATATGACATTGCAATTAACTGGAATTATTTTTCCATTCACTAGAACACCAAATAATGATAACTAAAGTCACTGCAGGATTTTGTTTCACACCAGCGATGAAATCCCAATCTCCGTTCGGCTTCAGTGGAAATAGTGAACAACACAACTTGGCCGGAACATGATGCAGCAGTGGAACCGCTTGAGGTCCGGGCTTTTCGTGTGGGAGGCGAATGTGATCACTCCAGCATGGACACTGGCACATTGGAGAGGGTGCATTCTCTCAAATCGAAGATACATTTGCTATAAGCAAAGTAAGATGGTCGGGTTGGAATTTAAACACTGAACATTAACACTCTGCAGTAAAACCAGCAAAGCACACAAATGGTGAAATTCGAACACAACCCTCATTAGAAATTTAAACACAACACAGTGCCTCCGACAACTCGGCCACAAGACAAGCCTCTGCAGTTGGGTTTTTTTTTACACTTTCAATGGCGCGTCTACAAAACAACAGCATCAAAGTCCCGGGGAAAGAGTTCCAGATCCCTGCCCTGTTCGCACTGCTGCTGGGATCTGCCCAGCTACAATATCAATTTTGCAGCAGATAATGATACCGCTTCAATCCACACAAAAATCAATGGGAAGCTGATCTACCTTCTGAGACTCGTTTGAGCCACAAATCTAAGGTCTGTGCGAGAGAATGGAAATTCGATTCTGATTCAACAAAGAAACCAAGATCTGCGTGACATGACTGGGATTGCGATACTTGCCTTGGTAAATGATTGCACCTGTTGCTCGATACAGAACAGTTTTCACGTTTACACGGAACATGAAACACACGGACTACAGGGAAAATGCACAAAGCCGAACAGATCGTGTTCCACATCAGACCGTGCAGCATACTTACGGCTTCGACGTCTGTTTTGAAGATTAAACGTCCCAAAGAATGTTCTCGACGTGAAAAGTGGAGGTAGCATTACTATCCGAGAAGGACAGATCACATTGTGAGGATGCACACACCTCGGTGCCAGTACGAGTTGGCGTTTTCCTTGTCTTTGACCTGAACCATGCGGCTTGCTGCAGAGATGTCTACACCTGTGCATGAACCACACGGCGGCCAGTTGAGGTGGAAAGCAATGTGGGAATCGATGGGAAGCGACTCAGAAAGTTTATGAAATTCTCTCCTCCTTATTAGACATGCAGTTTCTGTTCACTTCAATCTAAAAGGCAGTTTCAGAGTGTATTAACAGATGTCAAAAGGTGATTCCGCCCCCCCCCCCCACAAACCAGAAGACGTCAAAGAGGTGCTAACTGTATCTGAGTGCTCTTTGTTCTCGATGCTAAACGTGAGACAGTCCGAGGGCATGAGTTATAAAGTAATCTCACAACCAATAGCAGGGCAATTCCAACCTACTCTTTCAAACATGCTGCAGCCTTAGAGTACCAGCACAGACATTTTGAGAAGCTCGGCACTTTCCCACACCACAGTTAATTTCCCGGGAACCAAACACATTTTCCATTTGCGTTGAACATCAACATAACGGGGATCAAACCAACATTTCAACAAACTGTTGGAGGAGACCAGCAGAAACGGCAGCAGCGGGACACAAAACCACGCCACTGTCGAAACGGGAACCTGGATGTAGCGCGATAGACTGCTCGATCACACTTTTCCAGCGTCAGCAATTGTCTGCTGCATAAGAAAAGGTGCAAAGTCACATGGGGTGAGTTGGAAACTCGAGATCATAAGTTTAAGGTGAGTGATCTGAAATTGACAAAGGACCCGAGGCACATTTCTCACACACAAGGTTATACATGTATGGAATGAGCTACCAGAGGAAGTGGAGGAGGCTATGGCACTCAGAAAACTGCAATGGTAATCGGATGAGTTTCTGGATAGGATGGGTTCAGAGGGATTGAGGCCAAATGCTGGGGAACGGGACTTGTTTAACTTTGGCTATGTGGTGAACATGGATGAGATACACAGAAATATCACTTTCCACGCGGTGTACCCCAATTACGTTGTGTTGCTTACACCGGTTTTAAAGGATTAAGTTTTAGCGGAGTTTGCCGTCGCAGTCTGTGCCACAATCATTTAGTCTGGTCGACAGCTCACGGGAAAGGTAGTATTGTGAAACACTGCAGAAACGAACGACTTCCTTACTTTTGCTCCGACTGACCATACTTGGTGAAATTTTCCCAGATCCTCAGCTGAGGATATTTGCTGCTGGAAGTGACACAGTGATTGAAACGTTGCTGCACGGTATAATGTGGAACACGGCCTGCTGAGCTTTGTGCATTTTCCCTGTAGTCCGGTGTGTTTCATGTTCCCTGTAAACGTGAAAGTTGTCCTGTTTCGAGCAATGGGTGAAATCATTCAGCAAAGCAAGAATCGAAATTGAAGTAATGTCAAGCAGCTCATGGTGATTTGACCCAATCATAACCGAACATATATTCTCACGCAGTCAAAGATACATTTCTGGTTGAAAAGGGTCTGAGAAGATAGACACAGCTTACCATTGATTTTTGTCCGGATTGATGGGCTTTCATGATCTGCTGCGAAATTGTCATTGTAGCTGGGCACATCCCAGCAGCTGTGCGAGTCGGAGAGGGATCATGGAACCCTTTTCATGTGACTGAGCATGTGTGGTTATGCAGGAGCACAATTCGAAATGCAAGAAAATGCGCGGTCGCGCTGTCTGGTAGTGTGGCCGAGCGGTCTAAGGCACTGGATCCAAATTCCAATCCTGAAGAAGGCGTGGGTTCGAATCCCACCACTGCCATTTCCACTGGTCAACTCCACCGCTGCAGCTTTGTTAAAATCCCCGCTGCATTGATATTCTAGGGGAATTAACTGTGGTGAATGTTGTGGAGTCTCTCCGCTGTCATGATGGTGCTCGCTGCAGCAAATCGCAAACAGCTCAGCGCTTGGTTTACGTTCCAGGCAAGTTGAGTTTTTACTGGAACCGAATGGAGACTGTTATTTCATCGCTGTTGTGAAACAAAGTCCAGCGCTGAGTCGATTCATCGTTATTTGGCTTTCTGGCGAATGGGAAATTCTTTCCACTGAATATGTTATTGAATTTCTCCCATTTCCTTCATTTCCGTCTTGGAGACACCGGAAGGGAAAGGTAATCTAATCGAGACTGTGATTGGTGAAATTCACTTTTTTATGGCTCATACTTATTATATTCTTTCTTTCTCTCTTTTCAGCATTGTCTGGGAAGTGGTGGTGCACTAAGGCTGCAGTATGTTTGAAAGAGTAGTTTGGAATTGCCCAGTTGTTAGTTGCGAGGTTACTTTATGCCTCATGCCCTCGGACTGTCTCACATTTAGCATTCATGCTTCGCTGTGTCTGAACATGCATTAGGTATGCCAGTTTTGTTTGTGTTCCGTGTTAAATGCTTTCTGAGGTAACTTCCAGCAGCAAAAATCCTCAACTGAGGATCTGGGAAAACTTCACGAAGTATGGTCAGTCACAGCAAAAGTAAGGAAGTCGTTCGTTTCTGCAGTGTTTCACAATACTACCTTTCCCGTGAGCAGTCGAACAGTCTAAATGATTGTGCTACAGACTGCGACGGCAAGCTCCGCTAAAACTTAATCCTTTAAAACCGGTGTAATCCTTTCAAACACAACGTTATTGGGGTACACCGCGTGGAAACAGATACTTCGGTGTATCTCATCCATGCTCACCACATATCCAAAGTTAAACAAGTCCCGTTCCCCAGCATTTGGCCTCAATCCCTCTGAACCCATCCTATCCAGAAACTGATCCGATTACCATTGCAATTTTCTGAGTGCAATAGCCTCCTCCACTTCCTCTGGTAGCTCATTCCATACACGCACAACCTTGTGTGTGGGAAATGTGCCTCAGTTCCTTTGTCAATTTCAGAGCACTCACCTTAAACCTATGCTCCCGAGTTTCCAACTCACCCTAGCTTGGGTAAAACACGTAAATACTCAGTTCAAAACCCTTCCATAAAATCATGTCGCAGCCGTTATGCTGCCGGGAAACTTGTCCCAGCCTATTCCACCTCACTCTACAGTCCAAACATTGACCACATTCTTGTCTATATTTTGTCACCAATTTCACGTTTGTTTTTTAAAAATTTTTCAAGATGTCAATTACCCTGGACAACAACGCGCTATTGGAAAAAGAAAGGTGAAACGTAGAATGGCTTCAACTTTCAGTGCTGGATGCCACAGAGCCGCGGCGCGGTCGGCACAGGTTTGTTTCTGTAGTGTAGTGGTCATCACATTTGCCTAACACGCGAACGGTCACCAGTTCGAAACTGGGCAGAAACTGCTTTGTTCTTCAATTGCAGCCTTTTACACGGACAAGAACGGAGCTTTCTTGCTTGCTTTCCCATCTGCAAACCTGCCTTCGAAATCGCTGGAACAAATCTGCTCTCTTTGTGAAATGTAAGGCAATTCCATTAAATTCGTTTGCAAAGCATTGTAAAGGTTTTCTCCAAGCTGGGTCTGATCATATGCCATTCTGTTTGAGAGTGTAGTTACCGCGTTCTGAATCTTCCACAAAAAGCAGTACCGCATTTGCATTCCTTGCGCAGGCGGGCCGGTTCAAAGACAGCGAAGAAGCTGATGAGCTGGTGTCACAGTGCACCACGGATTCCTCAACTGGTCTGTCTGACAAATGTACCCCAAAGTCGTCTCTGCAAGGCCTCATTTGGAAGCTGCCTGTCGTTATTCAACGTGCGAGAATTGGCAGCAGAGGTGCTGAATCATGGTTTGGATCAGTTCGCACGTTATAGTGACTCATTCAATCAGCAACAGCAATGAAAGAAATTACACTCTCAGAGGAACCTCTGGACTTGTGATTTCATAGCGTCGCTAGTATTAAGGTGAGCCCCGAGATCTAAGCCAAGTTGGAACTGTAACGGAGGAATTGACAGAGAGGCTACAGAATGACATCGCAACCTTTTGGTTTTCTTTAAATCACTGACGAGCAGGAAAATGTAAACGGGAGGGCGAGTGGGAAAGTGAGGCAGTTGCAGCTCTGGTGAAACTCCTTCTTTGTGAGTCACTCAGCAACAAGAGACGTGAAGGTGACTCATGCGGGAGAGCTCTTCACATTGAGAACAAAAAGCACTCAAGGGCAGTTAGCACCTCTTCCGCAGTGGGGGTGGGGTGAGTAGGAACTTCTGTTACCATGTTCAGAAACTGCCTTTTAAATTGACGTGAGCAGAAACTTCATTTCTAATAAGCATCATGGAGTTTAGCTAAATTTTTTGAGTCGCTTCTTGTCGATTCCCACACAGGTTTCCTATTCAGTTGGTATCGATGTGGCTCATGTCCAGGTGTGAACATCCCTGCAGCCAATTGCACGGTTAAGGTAAAAGGCAAGGAAAGTGGCATCTCGAACTGGCCCCGAGGTCAGAGCATCCTCCCAATGTGATCTGTCGTTCTCAGGTTGTAATGCTACCTCCGGTTTTAGAGTGGAGAACATTCTTTGGAACTCTTATTCTGCAAAACAGACACAGTGACTGAAACGATGATGCACGGTATAATGTGGAACACGGCCTGCTCAGCTTTGTGCATTTTCTCTGTAGTCCGGTGTGTTTTGTGTTCCGTGTAAATGTGGAAGTTGTCCTGTTTCCAGCAATGGGTGAAATCATTCAGCAAAGCAAGAATCGAAATTGAAGTAATGTCAAGCAGCTCATGGTGATTTGACCCAATCATAACCGAACATATATTCTCATGCAGTCAAAGATACATTTCTGGTTGAAAAGAGTCTGAGAAGATAGACTCAGCTTACCATTGATTTTTGCCTGGATTGATGGGATTTCATTATCTGCTGCGAAATTGTCATTGTAGCTGGGCACATCCCAGCAGCTGTGCGAGTCGGAGTGGGACCATGGAACCCTTTTCATGAAACTTAGCATGTGTGGTTATGCAGGAGCACAATTCGAAATGCAAGAAAATGCGTGGTTGCGCTGTTTGGTAGTGTGGCCGAGCAGTCTGAGGCGCTGGATTCAGGTTCCATTCCTGAAAGGGGCGTGGGTTCGAATCCCACCACAGCCCTTTCAGCTGGTCAACTCCACCGCTGCAGCATTGTTAAAATCCCCACTGCGTTGATATTCCAAGGGAATTAACTGTGGTGAATATTGTGAAGTCTCGCTGCTGTCACGATGGTGCTCGCCTCCCCTGCCGAAAATCGCAAACAGCTCAACGCTTGGTTTACGTTCCAGGCAAGTTGAGTTTTTACTGGAACCGAATAGAGACTGTTATTTCATCGCTGTTGTGAAACAAAGTCCTGCGCTGAATCGATTCATCGTTATTTCGCTTTCTGGCGAATGGGAAATTCTTTCCACTGAATGTGTTATTGAATTTCTCCCATTTCCTCCATTTCCGTCTTGGAGACACCGGAAGGGAAAGGTAATCTAATCGAGACTGTGATTGGTGAAATTCACTTTTTTTATGGCCCATACTTATTATATTCTTTCTTTCTCTCTTTTCAGCATTGTCCGGGAAGTGGTGGTGCACTAAGGCTGCAGTATGTTTGAAAGAGTAGTTTGGAATTGCCCAGTTGTTAGTTGTGAGGTTACTTTATGCCTCATGCCCCGGACTGTCTCACATTTAGCATTCATACTTCGCTGTGTCTGAACATGCATTAGGTATGCCAGTTTTGTTTGTGTTCCGTGTTAAATGCTTTCTGTTTGCGATTCGCTCAATACATTACGAGTTAACAGGGGTTCTGAGGTAACTTCCAGCAGCAAAAATCCTCAACTGGGAATCTGGAAAAATTTCACGAAGTATGGTCAGTCACAGCAAAAGTAAGGAAGTCGTTCGTTTCTGCAGTGTTTCACAATACTACCTTTCCCGTGAGCAGTCGAACAGACTAAATGATTGTTATACAGACTGCGATGGCAAGCTCCGCTAAAAAGTAATCCTTTCAAACACAACGTTATTGGGGTACACCGCGTGGAAACAGATACTTCGGTGTATCTCATCCATGCTCACCACATATCCAAAATTAAACAAGTCCCGTTCCACAGCATTTGGCCTCCATCCCTCTAAACCCATCCTATCCAGAAACTGATCCGATTACCATTGCAATTTTCTGAGTGCAATAGCCTCCTCCACTTCCTCTGGTAGCTCATTCCATACACGCACAACCTTGTGTGTGGGAAATGTGCCTCAGGTCCTTTGTCAATTTCAGAGCACTCACCTTAAACCTATGCTCCCGAGTTTCCAACTCACCCCAGCTTGGGTAAAACACGTAAATACTCAGTTCAAAACCCTTCCATAAAATCATGTCGCAGCCGTTATGCTGCCGGGAAAGTTGTCCCAGCCTATTCCACCTCTCTCTACAGTCCGAACATTGACCACATCCTTGTCTATATTTTGTCACCAATTTCACGTCTGTTTCTTTTTTTAACTTTTTCAAGATGTCAATTACCCTGGATAACAACGAGCTGTTGGAAAAAGAAAGGTGAAACGGAGAATGGCTTCAACTTTCAGTGCTGGATGCCACAGAGCCGCAGCGCGGCCGGCACAGGCTTGTTTCTGTAGTGTAGTGGTCATCACATTCGCCTAACACGCGAAAGGTCCTCAGTTCGAAACTGGGCAGAAACTGCTTTGTTCTTCAATTGCAGCCTTTTACACGGACAAGAACGGAGCATTCTTGCTTGCTTTCCCATCTGCAAACCTGCCTTCGAAATCGCTCGAACAAATCTGCTCTCTTTGTGAAATGTAATGCAATTCCATTAAATTAGTTTGCAAAGCATTGTAAAGGTTTTCTCCAAGCTGGGTCTGATCATATGCCATTCTGTTTCAGAGTGTAGTTACCGCGTTATGAATCTTCCACAAAAAGCAGTACCGCATTTGCATTCCTTGCGCAGGCGGGCCGGTTCAAAGACAGCAAAGAAGCTGATGAGCTGGTGTCACAGTGCACCACGGATTCCTCAACTGGTCTGTCTGACAAATGTACCCCAAAGTCGTCTCTGCAAGGCCTCATTTGGAAGCTGTCTGTCGTTATTCAACGTGCGAGAATTGGCAGCAGAGGTGCTGAATCATGGTTTGGATCAGTTCGCACGTTATAGTGACTCATTCAATCAGCAACAGCAATGAAAGAAATTACACTCTCAGAGGAACCTCTGGACTTGTGATTTCATAGCGTCGCTAGTATTAAGGTGAGCCCCGAGATCTAAGCCAAGTTGGAACTGAAACGGAGGAATTGACAGAGAGGCTACAGAATGACATCGCAACCTTTTGGTTTTCTTTAAATCACTGACGAGCAGGAAAATGTAAACGGGAGGGCGAGTGGGAAAGTGAGGCAGTTGCAGCTCTGGTGAATCTCCTGCTTTGTGAGTCACTCAGCAACAAGAGACGTGAAGGTGACTCATGCGGGAGAGCTCTTCACATCGAGAACAAAAAGCAATCAAGTGCAGTTAGCACCACTCCCGGAGTGGGGGTGGGGTGAGTAGGACCTTCTGTTACTATGTTCAGAAACTGCCTTTTGAACTGACGTGAACAGAAACTGCATTTCTAATAAGCATCATGGAATTTAGCAAAATTTATTGATTCGCTTCTCGTCGATTCGCACACAGGTTTCCAACTCAGTTGGTATCCATGTGGCTCATGTCCAGGTATGAACATCCCTGCAGCCAATTGCATGGTTAAGGTAAAAGGCAAGGAAAGTGGCATCTCGAACTGGCCCCGAGGTCAGAACATACTCACACTGTGATCTGTCGTTCTCGGATTGTAATGCTACCTCCGGTTTTAGGATGGAGAACATTCTTTGGGACTCTTATTCTGCAAAACAGACACAGTGACTGAAACTATGCTGCACGGTATGATGTGGAACACGGCCTGCTCAGCTTTGTGCATTTTCCCTGTAGTCCGGTGTGTTTCATGTTCCGTGTAAACGTGATAGTTGTCCTGTTTCGAGCAATGGGTGAAATCATTTAGCAAAGCAAGAATCGAAATTGCAGTAATGTCAAGCAGTTCATGGTTATTTGACCAAATCATAAGCGAACATGTATGCTCACGCACTCACAGATACATTTCTGGTTGAAAAGAGTCTGAGAAGATAGCCTCAGCTTACCATTGATTTTTATCCGGATTGATGAGCCAGCATTATTTGTTGCGAAATTGATATTGTAGCCGTCACATCCAAGCAGCCGTGCGAGTCGGAGAGGGATCATGGAACCCATTTCACGTGACTTTCCATCTGTTGTCATGCATGAGCTCAATTGGAAATGCAAGAAAATGGGGGTTCTGCACGCCTGGTAGTGTGGCCGAGTGGTCTAAGGCGCTGGATTAAGGCTCCAGTCTCGACAGTGGCGTGGGTTCGAATCCCACCACTGCCATTTCTGGTGATCAGCTGCAACGTCACAGCTTGTGAAAATGCTGTTTCCGCTCCCGCTGTACTTCTGTTCACTAAAAAATTTGGTTTACTTCCCAGGGAATTAACTGTGGAGTGGGAAAGTGCCAAATTGTCTATGTGACCGTGTTCGCCTCCCGCGTGGAAAATTGCAAACAGCTCTACTGTTGCTTTATGGCCCAAGCATGTTGAGATTTTACTGGAACCGAATGGAGACTGCTATTTCATCGCTGTTGTGAAACAAAGTCCTGCGGTGAGTCGATTCATCGTTATTTGGCTTTCTGGCGAATAGGAAAATCGTTCCGATGAATTTTGATGTCATATGTTATTGAATTTCTCCAATTTCCTTCGTTTCCGTCCCGGAGACACCGGAAGGGAAAGGTAATCTAATCGAGACTGTGATTGGTGAAATTCACTTTTTGTGGCCTATTTCTTTCTCTCTTTTCAGCATTGTCTGTGATATGGTGGTGCACTGAGGCTCAAGTATCATTGAAAGAGTAGTTTGGAATTGCCCTGTTGTTAGTTGTGAGATTACTTTATGGCTCATGCCCTCGGAGTGTCTCACATTTAGCATTCATGCTCACTGTATCTGAAAATGCATTTGGTCTGCCAGTTTTGTTTGTGTTGCGTGTCAAATGTTTTCTGTTTTGCGATTCGTTCAATACATTACGAATTAACAGGTTTTCTGAGGTAATTTCCAGCTGCAAAAACTCCTCAACTGAGAATCTGGGAAAATTTCACAGAGTATGGTCAGTCGGAGCAAAAGTAAGGAAGTCCTTCGTTTCTGCAGTGTTTCACAATACTACCTTTCCAGTGAGCAGTCGAACAGACTAAATGATTGTGTCACAGACTGCGACGGCCAGCTCGGCTAAAAAGTTATCCTTTTAAAGCCGGTGTAAGCAACACAACGTTATTGGGCTACACCGCGTGAAAACAGATACTTCGGTGTATCTCGTCCATGCATACCACACAGCCAAAATTAAACAACTCCCATGAAACAACGAGCATTTGGAAACAGAAAGGTGAAAGGTAGAATGTCTTCAACTTTCAGTGTCGGATACCACTGAGCTGCAGCAGGGGCGGCTGTGGGCTTGTTTCTGTAGCATAGTGATCAGCACGTTCACCTTCCGCAAGATAGGTTCCCGCGGTCGAAACTGTTTTGTTCTTCATCTGCAGCCTTTTACATGGACAAGAACGGAGCTTTCCTGCTTGCTTTCCCATCCGCAAACCTGCCTTCGAATTTGCTTGAACAAATCTGCTCTCATAGTGAAATGCAATGCATTTCCATTTGATTACTGTGCAGAGCATTGTAAAGATATTCTACAAACTGCTTCTGATCATGTGCCATTCAGTTTGAGCGTGTAGTTACCGATCCTTCCACGAAGAGCAATACTGCATTTGCATTCCTTGCTGAGGCGGCCCGGTTCAAAGACAGGGAAGAAGGTGATGCGCTGGTGTCACAGTGCACCACGGATTCCTGAACTATTCTGTCTGCCAAATGTACCCCAAAGTCGTATCTGAAAGGCCTCATTTGGAAGCTGTCTGTCGTTATTCAAAGTGCGAGAATTGTCACCAGAAGTCCTGAATCATGTTTTGGAGCATTTCGCACGTTAGTGGCTCATTCAATCAGCAACAGCAATGAAAGAAATTGCACTCTCAGAGGAAGCTCTGGACCTGTGCTTTCAAAGCTAGTATTAAGGTGCGCCCCGAGATCTCAGCCATGTTGGAATTTAAACGGAGGAATCGACAAAGAGGCTGCAGAATAACATCGCATCCTTTTGGTTTTCTTTAAACTACTGATGAGCAGGAAAATGTAAACGGGGAGAGCGACTGGGAAAGTGAGGCAGTCACAGCTCTGGTGAAACTCCTTCTTTTTGAGTCACTCAGCAACAAGAGGCGTGAAGGTGACTCAGGCGTGAGAGCTCTTCACATCGAGAACAAAAAGCAATCAAGTGCAGTTAGCACCACTCCCGGAGTGGGGGTGGGGTGAGATAATTAGCTTTTGATTTCAGTTACTATGTTCAAAAACTGCCTTTTAAATTGAGGTGAACAGAAACTGCATTTCTAATAAGCACCATGGAATTTAGCAAGATTTATTGAGTCGCTTCTCGTCGATTCGCAAGCAGGTTTCCAACTCAATTGGTATCGATGTGGCTCATGTCCTGGTGTGAACATCGCTGCAGCCAATTGCACGGTTCAGGTAAAAGGCAAGGAAAGTGGCATCTCGAACTGGCCCCGAGGTCAGAGCATCCTCACACTGTGATCTGTCGTTCTCGGATTGTAATGCTACCTCCGGTTTTAGGCTGGAGAACATTCTTTGGGACTCTTATCCTGCAAAACAGACACAGTGACTGAAACTATGCTGCACGGTATGATGTGGAACACGGCCTGCTCAGCTTTGTGCATTTTCCCTGTAGTCCGGTGTGTTTCATGTTCCGTGTAAACGTGATAGTTGTCCTGTTTCGAGCAATGGGTGAAATCAATTAGCAAAGCAAGAACCGAAATTGCAGTAATGTCAAGCAGTTCATGGATATTTGAACAAATCATAAGCGAACATGTATGCTCACGCACTCACAGATACATTTGTAGCTGAAATGAGTCTGAGAAGATAGCCTCAGCTTACCATTGATTTTTATCCGGATTGATGAGCCAGCATCGTTTGTTGCGAAATTGAAACCGTCACACCCAAGCAGCCTCTGAGAACATCAATGCAGCACTCAAGTGGATCAGCTGAAATGGCAGTGGTGGGAATCGAACCCACGCCCTTTTCAGGGCTGGAACATGGATTCAGCGCCTTAGACCGCTCGGCCACACTACCAGACAACCTGCGTTCCCATTTTCTTGCATTTCGAATTGTGCTCCTGCATAACCACACATGCAAAGTCGCATGAAAAGGGTTCCATGGTCCCTGTCCGACTCGCACAGCAGCTGGTATGTGCCCGGCTACAATGTCTATTTCGCAGCAGATAATGAAAGCCCATCAATCCAGACAAAAAGCAATGGTAAGCTGTGTCTATCTTCTCAGACTCTTTTCAGCCAGAAATGTATCTTTGACTGCGTGAGAATATATGTTCGGTAATGATTTGGTCAAATCACCATGAGCTGCTTGACATTACTTCAATTTCGATTCTTGCTTTGCTGAATGATTTCACCGATTGCTCGAAACAGGACAACTTTCACGTTTACACGGAACACGAAACACACCGGACTACAGGGAAAATGCACAAAGCTGAGCAGGCCGTGTTCCACATCATACCGTGCACTATATTTTCAGTCACTGTGTCTGTTTTGCAAAGAATGTTCTCCACCCTAAAACCGGAGGTAGCATTACAATCCGAGAACGACAGATCACCTTGTGAGGATGATATGACCTCGGGGCTGGTTCGAGATGCCACTTTCCTTGCCTTTTACCTTAACCGTGCAATTGGCTGCAGGGATATTCACACCTGGACATGAGCCACATCGATACCGACTGACTTGGAAACCTGTGTGGGAAGCGACGAGAAGCGACTCAATAAATCTTGCTAAATTCCATGGTGCTCATTAGAAATGCAGTTTCTGTTCACCTCAATTTAAAAGGCAGTTTCTGAACATAGTAACTGAAATCAAAAGCTAATTATCTCACCCCACCCCAATTCCGGGAGAGGTGCTAACTGCACTTGATTGCTTTTTGTTCTCGATGTGAAGAGTTCTCAGGCATGAGTCACCTTCACGTCTCTTGGTGCTGAGTGACTTACAAAGAAGGAGTTTCACCAGAGCTGCAACTGCCTCACTTTCCCACTCGCCCTGCCCGTTTACAGTTTCCTGCTCGTCAGTGATTTAAAGAAAACCAAAAGGTTGCGATGTTATTCTGCAGCCTCTCTGTCAATTCCTCCGTTTCAGTTCCAACATGGCTTAGATCTCGGGGCTCACCTTAATACTAGCGACGCTATGAAACCACAAGTCCAGAGGTTCCTCTGGGAGTGCAATTTCTTTCATTGCTGTTGCTGATTGAATGAGTCACTAACGTGCGAACTGATCCAAACCATGATTCAGCACCTCTGCTGCCAATTCTCGCACGTTGAATAACGACACAGAGTTTCCAAATGAGGCCTTGCAGAGACGACTTTGGTTTACATTTGACAGACAGACTAGTTCAGGAATCAGTGGTGCGCTGATCAGTAGCACCAGCGCATCAGCTTCTTCCCTGTCTTTGAACCGGTCCGCCTGCGCAAGGAATGCAAATGCGGGACAGTTTTTCGTGGAAGGGATCAGAACGCGGTAACTACACTCTCAAACAGAATGACTTATGATCAGAACCAGGTTTTACAATGGTTCTGATCAGAACAAGCCTTTACAATGCTTTGCTCACTAATTAAATGGAAGTGCATCACATTTCACAAAGAGAGCAGATTTGTTCGAGCATTTTCGAAGGCAGATTTGCAGATGGGAGAGCAAGCAAGAAAGCTCCGTTCTTGTCCGTGTAAAAGGCTGCAATTGAAGAACAAAGCAGTTTCTGCCCCGCTTTGAACTGGGGACTTTTCGCGTGTGAGGCGAACGTGATGACCACTACACTACAGAAACGAGCTTCAGCCGAGCGCGTTGCGGCTCTGTGGCATCCAGCACTGAAAGTTGAAGCCATTCTACGTTTCACCTTTCTTTTTCCAATAGCTCGTTGACTACAGGGAAATTGACATCTTGAAAAAGTCAAAAAATATAGACTGAAATTAGTGACAAAATATAGACAAGGATGTCGACAATGTTTGGACTGGAGTGTGAAGTGGAATAAGCTGGGACAACTTTCCCGGCAGCATAACGGCTGCGACATGGTTTTATGGAAGGGTTGTAAACTGAGTATTTACGTGTTTCACACAAGCTAGGGTGAGTTGGAAACTCGAGAGCATAGGTTTAAGGTGAGTGGTCTGAAATTGACAAAGGACCCCGACGCACACTTTCCACTCACAAGGTTGTGGGTGTATGGAATGAGCTACCAGAGGGAGTGGAGGAGGCTATTGCACTCAGAAAATTGCAATGGTAATCGGATGAGTTTCTGGATAGGATGGGTTTAGAGGGATTGAGGAGAAATGCTGTGGAATGGGACTTGTTTAATTTTGGTGATGTGGTGAGCATGGATGAGATACACCGAAGTCTCTGTTTCCACGCGGTGTACCCCAATAACCTTGCGTTGCTTACACCGGTTTTAAAGGATTACTTTTCAGCGGAGCTTGTCGTCGCAGTCTGTAGCACAATCATTAAGTCTGTTCGACTGCTGACGGGAAAGGTAGTATTGTGAAACACTGCAGAAACGAACGACTTCCTTACTTTTGCTCCGACTGACCATGCTTCGTGAAACTTTCCCAGATCCTCAGTTGAGGATTTTTGCTGCTGCAAGTTACCTCAGAACCCCTGTTAACTCGTAATGTATTGAGCGAATCGCAAACAGAAAGCATTTAACACGGAACACAAACAAAACTGGCATACCTAATGCATGTTCAGACACAGCGAAGCATGAATGCTAAATGTGAGACAGTCCGAGGGCATGAGGCATAAAGTAATCTCACAACTAACAACAGGGCAATTCCAAACTACTCTTTCAAACATACTGCAGCCTTAGTGCACCACCACTTCCCAGACAATGCTGAAAAGAGAGAAAGAAAGAATATAATAAGTATGGGCCATAAGAAAGTGAATTTCACCAATCACAGTCTCGATTAGATTACCTTTCCCTTCCGGTGTCTCCAGGATGGAAATGCAGGAAATGGGAGAAATTCAATAACATATGCAGTGGAAAGATTTTCCCATTCGCCGATGAATCGACTCACCGCCGGACTTTGTTTCACAACAGCGATGAAATAGCAGTCGCCATTCGGTTCCAGTAAAACCTCAACTTGCCTGGAACATAAACCAATTGCTGAGCTGCTTGCGATTTTCTGCAGGGGAGTCGAATAACATCATGGTAGCTGAGAGACTTGACAACACTCGGCACCTGTCCACAGTTAATTCTCTGAGAACATCAATGCAGCGGGGATCAAAGCAGCATTCGAGTTGACCAGCTGAAATGGCAGCGGTGGGATTCGAACACACGCCCTTTTCACCACTGGAATCTAAATCCAGCGCCTTAGACCGCTCGGCCACACTACCAGACAGCCTGAGCGCCCATTTTCTTGCATTTCGAATTGTGTTCCTGCATAACCACACATGCAAAGTCACATGAAAAGGGTTCCATGGTCCCTGTCCGACTCGCACAGCAGCTGGTATGTGCCCGGCTACAATGTCTATTTCGCAGCAGATAATGAAAGCCCATCAATCCAGACAAAAAGCAATGGTAAGCTGTGTCTATCTTCTCAGACTCTTTTCAGCCAGAAATGTATCTTTGACTGCGTGAGAATATATGTTCGGTAATGATTTGGTCAAATCACCATGAGCTGCTTGACATTACTTCAATTTCGATTCTTGCTTTGCTGAATGATTTCACCGATTGCTCGAAACAGGACAACTTTCACGTTTACACGGAACACGAAACACACCGGACTACAGGGAAAATGCACAAAGCTGAGCAGGCCGTGTTCCACATCATACCGTGCACTATATTTTCAGTCACTGTGTCTGTTTTGCAAAGAATGTTCTCCACCCTAAAACCGGAGGTAGCATTACAATCCGAGAACGACAGATCACCTTGTGAGGATGATATGACCTCGGGGCTGGTTCGAGATGCCACTTTCCTTGCCTTTTACCTTAACCGTGCAATTGGCTGCAGGGATATTCACACCTGGACATGAGCCACATCGATACCGACTGACTTGGAAACCTGTGTGGGAAGCGACGAGAAGCGACTCAATAAATCTTGCTAAATTCCATGGTGCTCATTAGAAATGCAGTTTCTGTTCACCTCAATTTAAAAGGCAGTTTCTGAACATAGTAACTGAAATCAAAAGCTAATTATCTCACCCCACCCCAATTCCGGGAGAGGTGCTAACTGCACTTGATTGCTTTTTGTTCTCGATGTGAAGAGTTCTCAGGCATGAGTCACCTTCACGTCTCTTGGTGCTGAGTGACTTACAAAGAAGGAGTTTCACCAGAGCTGCAACTGCCTCACTTTCCCACTCGCCCTGCCCGTTTACAGTTTCCTGCTCGTCAGTGATTTAAAGAAAACCAAAAGGTTGCGATGTTATTCTGCAGCCTCTCTGTCAATTCCTCCGTTTCAGTTCCAACATGGCTTAGATCTCGGGGCTCACCTTAATACTAGCGACGCTATGAAACCACAAGTCCAGAGGTTCCTCTGGGAGTGCAATTTCTTTCATTGCTGTTGCTGATTGAATGAGTCACTAACGTGCGAACTGATCCAAACCATGATTCAGCACCTCTGCTGCCAATTCTCGCACGTTGAATAACGACACAGAGTTTCCAAATGAGGCCTTGCAGAGACGACTTTGGTTTACATTTGACAGACAGACTAGTTCAGGAATCAGTGGTGCGCTGATCAGTAGCACCAGCGCATCAGCTTCTTCCCTGTCTTTGAACCGGTCCGCCTGCGCAAGGAATGCAAATGCGGGACAGTTTTTCGTGGAAGGGATCAGAACGCGGTAACTACACTCTCAAACAGAATGACTTATGATCAGAACCAGGTTTTACAATGGTTCTGATCAGAACAAGCCTTTACAATGCTTTGCTCACTAATTAAATGGAAGTGCATCACATTTCACAAAGAGAGCAGATTTGTTCGAGCATTTTCGAAGGCAGATTTGCAGATGGGAGAGCAAGCAAGAAAGCTCCGTTCTTGTCCGTGTAAAAGGCTGCAATTGAAGAACAAAGCAGTTTCTGCCCCGCTTTGAACTGGGGACTTTTCGCGTGTGAGGCGAACGTGATGACCACTACACTACAGAAACGAGCTTCAGCCGAGCGCGTTGCGGCTCTGTGGCATCCAGCACTGAAAGTTGAAGCCATTCTACGTTTCACCTTTCTTTTTCCAATAGCTCGTTGACTACAGGGAAATTGACATCTTGAAAAAGTCAAAAAATATAGACTGAAATTAGTGACAAAATATAGACAAGGATGTCGACAATGTTTGGACTGGAGTGTGAAGTGGAATAAGCTGGGACAACTTTCCCGGCAGCATAACGGCTGCGACATGGTTTTATGGAAGGGTTGTAAACTGAGTATTTACGTGTTTCACACAAGCTAGGGTGAGTTGGAAACTCGAGAGCATAGGTTTAAGGTGAGTGGTCTGAAATTGACAAAGGACCCCGACGCACACTTTCCACTCACAAGGTTGTGGGTGTATGGAATGAGCTACCAGAGGGAGTGGAGGAGGCTATTGCACTCAGAAAATTGCAATGGTAATCGGATGAGTTTCTGGATAGGATGGGTTTAGAGGGATTGAGGAGAAATGCTGTGGAATGGGACTTGTTTAATTTTGGTGATGTGGTGAGCATGGATGAGATACACCGAAGTCTCTGTTTCCACGCGGTGTACCCCAATAACCTTGCGTTGCTTACACCGGTTTTAAAGGATTACTTTTCAGCGGAGCTTGTCGTCGCAGTCTGTAGCACAATCATTAAGTCTGTTCGACTGCTGACGGGAAAGGTAGTATTGTGAAACACTGCAGAAACGAACGACTTCCTTACTTTTGCTCCGACTGACCATGCTTCGTGAAACTTTCCCAGATCCTCAGTTGAGGATTTTTGCTGCTGCAAGTTACCTCAGAACCCCTGTTAACTCGTAATGTATTGAGCGAATCGCAAACAGAAAGCATTTAACACGGAACACAAACAAAACTGGCATACCTAATGCATGTTCAGACACAGCGAAGCATGAATGCTAAATGTGAGACAGTCCGAGGGCATGAGGCATAAAGTAATCTCACAACTAACAACAGGGCAATTCCAAACTACTCTTTCAAACATACTGCAGCCTTAGTGCACCACCACTTCCCAGACAATGCTGAAAAGAGAGAAAGAAAGAATATAATAAGTATGGGCCATAAGAAAGTGAATTTCACCAATCACAGTCTCGATTAGATTACCTTTCCCTTCCGGTGTCTCCAGGATGGAAATGCAGGAAATGGGAGAAATTCAATAACATATGCAGTGGAAAGATTTTCCCATTCGCCGATGAATCGACTCACCGCCGGACTTTGTTTCACAACAGCGATGAAATAGCAGTCGCCATTCGGTTCCAGTAAAACCTCAACTTGCCTGGAACATAAACCAATTGCTGAGCTGCTTGCGATTTTCTGCAGGGGAGTCGAATAACATCATGGTAGCTGAGAGACTTGACAACACTCGGCACCTGTCCACAGTTAATTCTCTGAGAACATCAATGCAGCGGGGATCAAAGCAGCATTCGAGTTGACCAGCTGAAATGGCAGCGGTGGGATTCGAACACACGCCCTTTTCACCACTGGAATCTAAATCCAGCGCCTTAGACCGCTCGGCCACACTACCAGACAGCCTGAGCGCCCATTTTCTTGCATTTCGAATTGTGTTCCTGCATAACCACACATGCAAAGTCACATGAAAAGGGTTCCATGGTCCCTGTCCGACTCGCACAGCAGCTGGTATGTGCCCGGCTACAATGTCTATTTCGCAGCAGATAATGAAAGCCCATCAATCCAGACAAAAAGCAATGGTAAGCTGTGTCTATCTTCTCAGACTCTTTTCAGCCAGAAATGTATCTTTGACTGCGTGAGAATATATGTTCGGTAATGATTTGGTCAAATCACCATGAGCTGCTTGACATTACTTCAATTTCGATTCTTGCTTTGCTGAATGATTTCACCGATTGCTCGAAACAGGACAACTTTCACGTTTACACGGAACACGAAACACACCGGACTACAGGGAAAATGCACAAAGCTGAGCAGGCCGTGTTCCACATCATACCGTGCACTATATTTTCAGTCACTGTGTCTGTTTTGCAAAGAATGTTCTCCACCCTAAAACCGGAGGTAGCATTACAATCCGAGAACGACAGATCACCTTGTGAGGATGATATGACCTCGGGGCTGGTTCGAGATGCCACTTTCCTTGCCTTTTACCTTAACCGTGCAATTGGCTGCAGGGATATTCACACCTGGACATGAGCCACATCGATACCGACTGACTTGGAAACCTGTGTGGGAAGCGACGAGAAGCGACTCAATAAATCTTGCTAAATTCCATGGTGCTCATTAGAAATGCAGTTTCTGTTCACCTCAATTTAAAAGGCAGTTTCTGAACATAGTAACTGAAATCAAAAGCTAATTATCTCACCCCACCCCAATTCCGGGAGAGGTGCTAACTGCACTTGATTGCTTTTTGTTCTCGATGTGAAGAGTTCTCAGGCATGAGTCACCTTCACGTCTCTTGGTGCTGAGTGACTTACAAAGAAGGAGTTTCACCAGAGCTGCAACTGCCTCACTTTCCCACTCGCCCTGCCCGTTTACAGTTTCCTGCTCGTCAGTGATTTAAAGAAAACCAAAAGGTTGCGATGTTATTCTGCAGCCTCTCTGTCAATTCCTCCGTTTCAGTTCCAACATGGCTTAGATCTCGGGGCTCACCTTAATACTAGCGACGCTATGAAACCACAAGTCCAGAGGTTCCTCTGGGAGTGCAATTTCTTTCATTGCTGTTGCTGATTGAATGAGTCACTAACGTGCGAACTGATCCAAACCATGATTCAGCACCTCTGCTGCCAATTCTCGCACGTTGAATAACGACACAGAGTTTCCAAATGAGGCCTTGCAGAGACGACTTTGGTTTACATTTGACAGACAGACTAGTTCAGGAATCAGTGGTGCGCTGATCAGTAGCACCAGCGCATCAGCTTCTTCCCTGTCTTTGAACCGGTCCGCCTGCGCAAGGAATGCAAATGCGGGACAGTTTTTCGTGGAAGGGATCAGAACGCGGTAACTACACTCTCAAACAGAATGACTTATGATCAGAACCAGGTTTTACAATGGTTCTGATCAGAACAAGCCTTTACAATGCTTTGCTCACTAATTAAATGGAAGTGCATCACATTTCACAAAGAGAGCAGATTTGTTCGAGCATTTTCGAAGGCAGATTTGCAGATGGGAGAGCAAGCAAGAAAGCTCCGTTCTTGTCCGTGTAAAAGGCTGCAATTGAAGAACAAAGCAGTTTCTGCCCCGCTTTGAACTGGGGACTTTTCGCGTGTGAGGCGAACGTGATGACCACTACACTACAGAAACGAGCTTCAGCCGAGCGCGTTGCGGCTCTGTGGCATCCAGCACTGAAAGTTGAAGCCATTCTACGTTTCACCTTTCTTTTTCCAATAGCTCGTTGACTACAGGGAAAATGCACAAAGCTGAGCAGGCCGTGTTCCACATCATACCGTGCAGCATAGTTTCAGTAACTGTTTCTATTCGAGATGCCACTTTCCTTGCCTTTTACCTTAACCGTCCAATTTACTGCAGAGATGTTCACACCTGGACTTGAGCCACATGGATATCAACTGAGTTGGAAACCTGTGTGGGAATCGACAAGAAGCGACTCAATAAATTTTGCTAAACTCCATGGTGCTTTTTAGAAATGCAGTTTGTGTCCAAGTAAATCGAAAAGGCAGTTTCTGAACATAGTGACAGAAGTTACTGCTCACCCCACCCCCACTCCGGAAGTGGTGCTAACTGCACTTGGTTGCTTTTTGTTCTCGATGTGAAGAGCTCTCACGAATGAGTCACCTGCATATCTCTTGTTGCTGAGAGACTCACAAAGAAGGAATTTCACCAGAGCTGCAACTGCCTCACTTTCCCACTCGCTCTCCCCGTTTACATTTTCCTTCTCGTCAGTGATTTAAAGAAAACCAAAAGGATGCGATGTTATTCTTGCCAATGCAAGCAGATTGCCAAATCTTAGTTTTAAAATCTTGCTGCAACTGTTCTGATCTTAATGAAGGCACACATGGGATTCAGTGCAGTAATGATCCCCTAAACTGGAGAAGGAAATCCTTGCCTTCAAGAATACGTCTGGAATGTTCACTGATTCATCCCAGTGATGGCAGGACTGTCCTCTGGAAGCATATGAGTAAAATCTTTCAATGTTCCATGGAGTTTCGAATGAGTGGTGAAGGGAAAGTCTCCATTCACAAATTAATCATTCAGTAGAATTCAATACAGGGACCCATGAAATGATGAACACATTGAAAAATAACATGGACGTGCGATACACAACAGCTAAGACAATTACTATGTGAAAAAACTTTGATTTCAGATCCACGGTGGCCTTTGGTG
Organism: Hemiscyllium ocellatum; assembly: GCF_020745735.1. Taxonomy (NCBI): domain Eukaryota; kingdom Metazoa; phylum Chordata; class Chondrichthyes; order Orectolobiformes; family Hemiscylliidae; genus Hemiscyllium; species Hemiscyllium ocellatum. The sequence continues at coordinate 83,824 of NW_026867788.1, forward strand.
ATGACATTTACTGTCCAGAACCAGTCTGCACTGGAATGACTGGAGACACACTATGAAGTATTTGAAATTGAGTCGCCTTTAGAAATAGTTGAGGCTCACTCAGGGCACGGGGAGTTAGAGATGCTGGCCTTACAAAACTTTCAAACATTTCATGGAAGAATAAAGGGAGTGATAGATAATTTTCGATCCTACGGAGATGATGTTCATGAACTGGATAGATAATAATTTACCTGAGTGGAGTTTATACATAGTGACGTCATATTTAAAAAGCAAAGAGTTCATAGTGTAACTGTAAAATCTTCAGGTCACCCTCAGTGGGAGCATTGTGTGTAATCCTTGTCCTCATGCTCCACCAAAAACATGTAAAGAGGTTAGAAAGGACACCGACGCTGTTTCCTGGATAGCAAGATATTAGAAAGCCAAGTGACGTTGTTTACTGAGACATAAAAATATCAGAAAGGATGCAAACGGGATGATGGAAAGAATGAGGGAGTTTATTCACGAGATCTGGAAATGCTGGAGCAGAAACACCCAAGTTTGAAGTCAACAAATGAGATTTTCACATAACGTGAGGTTTGAATGACTAAATCAGGGAAATCCCCTCTTTCGAGTGAATCAATAACTTTAGTTAGAGCTTCAAAACCATTTGTGAATGATTAAGAAAAGTTTGAATGAGAGTTTCTTCCCATCAATAGAGTTAGTTAAATCGTGAACGACTTTTCAGAAATAAAACGTAGAAGCTGATTTCACAATGTTTTAAAAGATACACGAACAAACATACAAGGAGGGCATTTACCATTGAGAGAAAGTCAGTGTGGTTGCGTAACAATTTCGAATTTGGTTGACTTCAGACACAAAGACATTTCATGAACACGGAGAACTAATTAAGCTTGAGTAAAAAAGTTCATGGATTGGTAAGGTGTGGCGTGTTATTCAAGGTGAAACTCTGTAAACGGAGCTGATGTCCTAAAATAACTGCAGACAGAAGTTATATCCGAATGAGACGGAATTGAATCGTCACTTGGATTTGCAACACCTACTTTAAAGATTCGATCACATTCACATGATGTTATGTATATTTCGTACATTCTTTACTCCACCCAAGAAATGCACCAAGAAGACTCTGTCGTATTGTATTGTTAACCCTCTGTACTTCTCTGCAGCACGCCATTGAAGATAAAATATGCTCAGGCCAAAATTCAATTCAATACAATATTCAATCGGTCCAATGTGATTTTTCTTTTTTGATTTTTGCAATAACCTTTGTGACTTTGCAACAAAATGCGTAACATAAAACCAGTTCAACATGTATTTTACCGAAATTTAAAGCAATGCACATGGGAAACGGTATCCACCTGCAGAACAATCATCTTTGGCTCTCTCTCCACACATGTCTCTTCACGTTTTAACTACTTGCGGTATGTTTGTTGATCAAGGAGTCATTATCCAAAAAAGTTCATTTCTCAATCCACAAACAGGGGTATTTTCCCATAAACTTGGCTTTGCTCAATATCACCTTCTATCCGGACCCGTCAAGACAATGAATAATTGAAGCTGCTCCATGTGAGGCTCAAACTTAAAACTTCGGCACAGCACAGCCCACGATACTGGCACAGAGATACCATGCACTGTCACCTGCATCACAGGAGCAACACATAAATGCTAACCTCCACATTCCTGGTTGTACCTTAACGTTTGGGAAACGGAAGTTCTCTGATTCCATGGCTAGTAACGGGGATTAAACGATCATCTTCACCAATGGTTCTGACCCCGAGTGGGGAAAATGGTGAGCTACTCATTGCAAAGATGGGTAGATTTTTGAAATATATAATTGCAACATTTGCCTTCACTAAGCAATGAACATTTTATTTTGTTTTTCATCCGTAGAAATCTTCAAATCTTCATCTTTAACAGACTCCATGGCAGATCTCCATTGTGTCTCTGGTATCAAATTCCAAAGTGTAAAACCGCTCTGAATTCTTCCACCACAGTCCGCTTTTTGGTCGTGTTCCTGTTGTGGGAAATGCACTTCCCCGCGTGTCAACTGCTGCTCCCAGCATTCTCTCTGGCACTGCACTCATTTTCCTTCTGACACTTGCTCACTGTGTTGCTGTGATCATACTTGGTGTTGCATGACCCAGGAAAATGATACAGATCAAGGTTTTTGCATTGTTGAATTCAATTGTCTCTTTAGTCTTATTTAGGATTTTGAAAGTGACTGTTCTGTACAGAGGTGCGTGTCAAAAACATCTGAGCAGAAGAAAGGTGTTCCAAACAATGACATTGATCACTATGCTCTCTCCTCCAGTCTGGAAAACAATTCCTCACAGGCAATTTAATAGACAATAGACAATAGGTGCAGGAGTAAGCCATTCTGCCCTTCGAAGCCAGCACTACCATTCATTATGATCATGGCTGATCATCCTCAATCAGTATCCTGTTCCTGCCTTATCCCCATAACCCTTGAGTCCACTATCCTTATGAGCTCTATCCAACTCTTTCTTGAAGGAACACATCCTGCTTTCTCGGGTTCTTCATTCCGTTGACTTCAAATCTTCACAAAGTTCAACAGACTTTGTTCCATAGTCTTTTCTTCATTTTTGTTCAGATCACTGTGAGCAGAGTGTCACAGTGGGAATGCCGTTGCCCCACAACCCAGAGGTCAGACCATAGTCTTGGGACCGTACTGTGCTATTTAACATTTCACCAGACCAGGGAGAAATATCTGCTGTTCGGCAAAATTTACGCAATTCACTTATTCATAAGTTCATGTACGCGTTTACGTATGTGACGCGGTGGCCGAGAGGTTAAGGCCATGGAATGCTAACCTCTTGTGCTCTACACGTGTGGGTTCGAGTCCCACTCTCGTCTATGTTTTCACTGTTGCTATTCTTGCATGCTCACTCCTGTCTTATTGAAATTGGAACTTCATTGGTCAATTTATATGCATCGACGCTATTATAAAATCTCAAAGAATAATTTGAGTCAGTTGCTTAAACTGCATTGAAACGTAGATTGCATTGGGATAATGAAAAGTAACGCGATTTTCTTTTTCAAGTCAAGCTGCTGTGACCTTTTATCATATGAAAGAGATCCAGGAAAACCAAAATACAAGATATGCGATGGGCATGTTTATGTAATGGGATTCTTAATGAAATCTGGAGCATGTTGAGTAGAAGTTATTCATCGTGGTGAGAAAAGCACAGAGAGACAGCACAAAATAATGGAAATATTTCAAAAGGGGCAGGGCGTGGGTGTTGGGGCACCGAGAAATGGCTGTAAATGCACAGAAGAGATTTGCAGATATGGGTGCCATGCATGGATACGGAGAGACTTACACATTGGTCTCTTCCTCGCCCGTTGCTCTCGCCATTGATGAAGGCTGGGAACAAGGCACAGGTAAACAAAAGATGTGGGAAGCAAGCTTCAAAACGTTATGCACACACTGGATGCATCACATTGAACAATGAACAACTGGAGAAGTAGCATGTTCACTGCAGGGACTGAACCTAAACTGTGGATCAATAATCGCAAATTCATGCAGCATTAGCATGAAAAATGATTTAGTGTGTCTTTATACGCATGTCATTAACAGACGTTTCGTTCTAATACCCGTGTGGTTGAAAGAAGAGGACAGCACATGTCAAGACGGATGACAACGTAACCAAGTTTGCTTTGAAAGTGTTAGATCTATTTCATCATTGTACACAGTGGACAAGTTCATTTTAAATAATACAAACCACATTCCCTCACCTGGATGAAAAGTGTGATTTCATTTCAAACATTGCCCTTGCTAATTGGCAGTTACTAAACATGAAAAACATGATGTAATGTTTATTGAGCATACATCAATTAGCACCATTATCTAACTTCGGATCGACTGCAATATGCACATGATAAACAATATTTAAGAAAGAATGTCTTTTGGAAGTAATGATTCGGTGCTGACGAAAACCAGTATTAAATTCACATGATGCGGATATTCCACCAATGGCTACTTTGGTGGAAATGGTCAATGGGCACTATTTCTAAGTTGGTATAGAGGTGTGTGAGTTGCAAGGGTTGGGAGCTCCCACCTCATCTGGAGCAGCGTCTGCTCACATGGAACAGGGAGCATTGGGGCAGCAGGCTGGGAGTTCCAACCACACCTGGAGCAGCTTTTATTTACTTGGAGTAGCAGGGAGCATTGGGGCTGCAGGCTGGGAGATCCAACCTAACCCGGAGCAGCTCCTATTGACGTGGAGCAGCAGGAAGCATTGAGATATCAGACTGGGAAATCCAGCCTCACCTGGAGCAGCCTGTATTGACATGAAGCAGCAGGGAGCATTGCAACATCAGACTGCGGGATCTTACCTAATTTGAAGCAGCTTCAGTCGACATGGAGCAAGGAGCTTTGCGAGATCCGTCTGGGAGCTCCACTCTCACCTGAAGCAGCTTTTAATGACAAGTAGCAGCGGGAAGCATTGGGACATCAGAGTGATAGATCCAACCTCAACTGGACCGCTTTTATTGACATGGAGGAAGGAGCATTTGGACATCAGAGTGGGAGCACCAACCTCACAAGGACCAGCTCTTAATGACACGTAGCACCTGGGAGCATTTGGGCATGAGAGTGGTAGATCCAACCTCAACTGGACCGCTTCTATTGGCATGCAGCAGGGAGCATTAAGGCATCAGACTGGGAGCTCCAACTTAAATTGGAGAATCTCCTATTGACATGGAGCAGCAAGGAGCATTGCAACGTCAGGTTGGGGGCTCCAACCTCACCTGGAGCTGCTGGTATTTACATGGAAGAGAAGGGAGGATTGGGACATTAGGCTTGGGGAAAGGATATTCAACTATTTTAATCTGAAGTAAAACAGGTTTCAAAACTCAGATGTTAATTGATTTATGAAGAAACTTTCCCAAGAAAATAATTAATACTTTCGAGACTAAAGGCAAGTCCTGCAAATATCCAACTCAGGAAAACGCATTGGTAGAGAGAGAAATGGGAGTAATGTTTCATGTCTTTGTCTTTTCTTTTCTGGCCGACTATGCATTGGATTATATCACTGAAAGGACGTTTTCACTCGTTTCATGTTGTTCAGTTTCCTGGAAATACGGACAGGTCATTAACGTAATCTAAATCTGAAAATTAATGGGAATATGCGATGTTATGATTAGACTGGAGTTTACCTCTAATTATGGTGAAAATGCATCAAAGTAAGTTGCAATTTTCTTGATCAGCTGCGACCTCATTGATTGGCTGCTCAAATTGTGAATGGTAGTTTTTTTAAGACAATTTGAAATAGATCATTGATGGTGATTATCTTTGTTCTTTGTTCACCTTGTGACTGTTACTGTTATTGCTCGTGTCATTGTCAGCACCACAGCTCTGCAGCGTGTAAAATTTCAGCTACGCATCTGGCCAGTGGTACAGCCATTCTTATAGCTGGCTACGGATCAGGCGGGTGCTGGTTCAACTTTTGCTTGGTGCAAGCGCATTGTGGAGATTCAGCACACATCCAAACCTTTTTTTTTGTTACACTGAGGTGGAAAATATTTGAAATTTTCATCTCCACGAACGAAAATTCGTTTTCTGTCTTCGATCAGTTAAACATTACCAAGAGCTCTCAATGTTAAAAATCACATTGCATCAGATTGTATCGAACAAGCATGTTTGGAAGCACCAGTGTTCAGTGCACTGTTTCTTCATCAGGTGGTTGTCAACTGTTGGACTCTAATCTGGCTTTGTATGATTTTTAAATTTGTCCACCCCAGTCCAACACCAACACATCTAAGTCATGAATACCATCGACACCACGAACGGTCAGTTAAAGTACAGATGACCTTCCAAGAGATCGCGCATATTGACACACACATCAGGTTTCTGCAGAAAGACACCCACCTGATGAAGGAGCGGCTCTCTGAAAGCTAGTGTTTCCAAACAAACCTGCTGGACTATGCCCTGATATTGTGTAATTTTTAACTTTGTCTATCCAATTCGAACACTGACAGTTCCATAGCATAGAGAACATCAGTCATGTCCCAGTGCAGTCAGAGAAGGCAATCTTGGAATAGCCTCACTCATTGTTCAGAAGGTACGTTTAATTTTCAGAAACCAACCCACTCAATTGTGAATTACTACAGATTGTTGATGTGCTGAGCTGTTTGTTTTAGCTTTACATGAAATGGAAGCTGGTTAGCTCAGTCCGCTGGCTAACTGGTTTTTGGTTTAGAGTGAGATTAACAACATGGGATTAATTGTCGCACTGTCTCAGGGTGCCAGAAGGATTATCATCTCCTCTGCTTACGTGATCTGTAATACAATGTGACTCTAGTGAGTAGTAATGCACCTGTAGATGTCAAGCATCATTGTCATTGCCATCGATTGCCTTGGTCGTTTGGTCACAATGACCAGGAACGGGACTGAGTCCTTTTAATACTCACTGATTTAATGGGATACAGAAAAAATGTTGTGAAAATAGACTTGATTGAAAATTGGGTTTCCAAGGGTCGCTGCGTTGTATACAGAAAATGTTACATTATCACAGGTCTTCTCACTCGGTCGGCTTCAATTCAGCACAGAATTCGATTCAACCACACTTCATGAACATGCTTCTGTAAGATCCTACAGACAATATGAAACACACTGCTCTCATCATTAATCTTCACCATGGCTTCATCCAAGGACATAATGCACAGTTTTCATTAATACTGAAGACATAAGAATGACATGCAAGAGTAAATTGAATTTCAGTTTAAATTGTAAAGGGATAAGAATCTAGACTAAAATACAGAACGCCCGAAATTCATGTTTATTATCGTGGTCAGAACTCTAGTCAGAAAAAGGGAAAATCTGTCCCTGAATCCCCAATATGTAACCGGCAGTTTGCTCCATGTGTCTAGTTGGAAACCTGTGTGGAGGAGGATGCAGCTTGAAAGAGCACCTGGGAGAATCCTCCACTGTCTGATCTGAAGCTACAACAGCAGCTGTGAGAGCGGTGGGATAAAGGGGAGGACCTTGGTATTCCGTGGTGTAGATTCACATTGTCCACATCATGCTATGGTTTAAAACCCTCTGTCAGAAACAGCACAGACTGAGAGGAATAGGAGGGGACCATGTCACCCGCTAGCGCTACCCCGCCATTTGACATAATTACAGCTGATCGAACAGGTCAATGTCTTTTCCCAGCCATCTACATCAACCTATCACCCAAAGGGAAAAAGACACTGAATAAATCGAAACACTCTGTGCAACCGTGGGAGGGAACTGTGTTGAAAGACAGTGGGCATCTGCAGTGGGTTTTGTGAATGTGCAGCCGATTGCTGGCTGATCATATTTCAACTGATATGATTTTCTTAAAACTCACCACCAAGAAAGTGAGGAACCTTCTCTGGTCAGTAGCAGGGACTAGAACTGCAGACGATGGGAACTGACGATGAAGCAGCAGAACAATAATTGAATCAACTGAAATCTGAACAAAATTGCGATTCTGGCGGGAATCAAACCCACAAACTGTGAATCGCGATCTTAACAATGCAGTAGATGTCCACCACGTCTTTCATTGTGCCACTGAGCTGCGCTAGCCTCCATTTTACTGCACCAAAAGTTACAGTATTCAAGTCTTTCAATAAATATCTGTTTATCCTCGCCCCACCTTCCAGTACCTGCTCCTTATCCGTGCATGCTCTAGCTCCTCAAGTGTTCAGCTAAATACTCCTGAAGTATTTGGATGACTCTTAGCTTTACCACACGTTCAAACAGTGAGTTCCAGACAAACAACCCTCTCCGGATGTAAATATTCTTCCTAAATCTTCACTGAACATCCTCCCTGTAGCGTTTCATCTATAACCCTGGTTATTTACCCTTCCCATAAGAAGTTTATTCCTGTCAAACATATCAATTCCATTCCTGTGTACGTTAATCAATTTCTCTCTCAGCTTTCTCCGCTCTCAGATAGAGAGCCCCAGTCGAGCTCATCTATCTTTGCATTGGCGAGAGTGTAGTACATTAAAAGCACAGAACGTCTGACAGCATCCGAGGAGCAGGAGAATCGATGTTCCGGGTATAAGCCCTTCATCAGGAATGAGGCTTTTGAGTCGGGGCTGAGGGAGGGGAATGGGGTTGGTGGTCAGGTAGCTGGGAAACCGATAGATGGATGAAGAGAGGTAGAAGGTGGTAGTTCGGAGGGGCAATGATGGCCGGGTCCAGAGAGCAGTGGCTAGCTGGAGGCTTGGGATTGGGATAATGTTGGGGGAGGTGAAATAAGGAAGCTGTTGAAATACACATTTATCCCGTATGGTTGCAGGGTCCTAAGGTGGAACAAAAGATTTTCTTCCTCCAGGCATCGGCCGACAATGGAATGTCGGTGTTTTTTTCCCCGAAACATCGATTTTCCTACTCCTCAGATGCTGTCTGACGTGCTGTGCATTTCCAGCACTACACTCTCGACTCTGAGCTCCAGCACCTGCAGCCCTCACTTTCACTTATCTTCGCAGGGGCAATGGTCGAGCTCAGGCACCACGTTGATAAATCTCCTCTGACCACAATCCCGTCCAAACGCACTTTTCCTGAAGGCTGGCAATCACAACAGAATAAAGTTATCAAAAGAAATGTAGAAATATCGGAACAAAAGCTGCAGGTCTAGTGCATCTGGGGAGAAATTTTCGAGCCAAACCATCCGCCTTTGGAATGAATGGTATGTGTAGATGGGGCAGGAACGTGAAAGAAGATGGGCAGGGTCTAAAATGATTGAACTCCATGTTGGGTACTGAAGATTGCACGGTCTCTCATTCGGAAATGATGTGCCACTCTTCCAACTTGTACAGGCCATGCGGAGCTCTGCAGCAGACCAAACTGACATGGAGGCATAGGAACACAGTGGGAATTTGCAGTGACAGGAATCTAGAAGCTCAAGTTCTTTTTTCTGTTTGCAGACAGAATATAGGTGTACTCGAATTTGTCACCCATTCTGTTTTTCTCTCCCCAGTCTTGACGAGATCACACTGTGAGCAGGAAATGCAGTTTGCTAAATTGAGTGAGAGGCAGATAAATCACTGGAACTTTACACAGTGATGAGAGACATCGTAAACAAGTAGCATTGCATCTTCTGAGATTTCGTGTAATTGTGCCATATGGGGAAGTGTTGGGGGCCAAGGAGGACTGGATGATGGTGCTCAGAGAGAAATTGTCCTACATAGTGGCGGTATTCAGTGGTATGAGCGAGTGGGGAAAGGGCAGTAGAATGTATATTTTCCTGAGCTACCATCTATAAGTAAACACCTCACTACGATCAAAACTACCTAATGATTTTCATTCCAACACCGACTCTAGGTACAGCTTACAGAAGTCACGTGTTTGCACAGTCCCTGTCATTGTGTCTCCCCGGGAGCAGCAGCACTCCCCCACGCTGATTCAGACAGCACAGTTCTTACTCTGACATGTCCGTTCGAGATTGGAAAGACAGGTATTAATAACCCACTCTTGTAACTGAGTATCTGTATTGCTCAAACACAATCGCTTAGCTATCTGAACTCCTTTTTAAATCACTTGATACAGAGCCTTGTATGTCTTGGCATCACAAATTCACATCTGAATAATTCGGAAAGTTATGTCGATTTAGCCTCTCCGATCCTTGCATACACTGTGTTTCAGATTTCAGCCACCCACTGCTTGTAAACGTATTTCCACGCATTCACTGTAATCTTTCCGCCTCTGTTATATTGTCAACACAGGAGAAAACGGAGCTTCGTGGAATGATTGGTTCGTCTGGGATTATCCTCTTTGAAACAAAGGAGGCAGAAGGGACCTGTATAATCACATGATAACATTTATAAACGTTCAATATTCATGGGATCTTGACAAGGCAGTTATGGGCAGATGGTTTACCCTCTGGTATGAGGAGAACACCAGAGGGCATGAACTCAGGATTAGATTTTGCCTATTTAATTCAGAAATGAGGAGTCATTTCTTTGCTCAAGGGCCAGTGAATCAGTGGAACTCCTTACCGAGGCTGTTGTTGAGGCTGAGTTGTTGTGTATTTTCAAACTGTGCCAGACAGATCAGAAAGACGATAACGCTTTGTCAAGGCAATGCAAGAGAATGGAGTTGAAGATCATCAGATCTGCCATGAGTCCATTGAATGTTCGAACAGACTCGATGGTCTGAATGGCCGATTCCACAACTGCATCATTTGGTCTAATGCCTTACTTTGTTGATAAGTTTCGAATTTTGAGGGGATGGGATGAAGTGAGAGAAAAGGTTTCTCAAACTGATCAGACAGATCAGGAACTAGGCTCATCAGCTCATAAACAAGAAATGTGCTGTGGCCTGGAGACAACAAATGGCACTGCGCACACCACAGATGTGTATGTGCAGAAGTTGTGGTTGCTAAAGTAAATTGGTGGATCTAATATTGTTGCCAACTTGGTGATCACGCTGGATGCCGGATGCCGGTGTGATGCACACAGCAAAAGGTTGTGAAAGAATGAAAGGCTCATTCCATTGGAAAAGTTTTCTGCGGTTCCAATTCAATTGACTGTTTAAAATACTGATCAAAAGTTTGTGTGGTGTGTTACATTGAAATTCACAATCCAACTGGATAAAATATTGGACCTGATCTCTCCTTATTTGTATTGCTTTCATTCGATGTAAATTCATAGAAAGTCAAGATGGAATGATAGGAGGAAAGAAACGTTTGCACTCCTTTTCATTATCCCAATAAAACTTACAACGGAAACAAATTGCTTTATTTCGACTTTGATGAGGTTTCAATTTATCACAAATCTCCGGTGCAATGAAGGGCAAGAGCAAGATTCTCCATCCAATGTAAACTAAAGATACGAGGCACAAACGAAAACCACAGCTGTTTTTGATAGAAGTAACAGCCAGAGTAGGATTCAAATCCACACATGCGCAATGAAAGACCAACCCGTCGCCTTCACCTCTGGGCCACTTCAGCCCATTGCAAAGGGGCTCACATGTGACCACATCAAGATTACATATGGTGCACCCAAGGGATAAGAAATTCCCTGAGAGGAATCGAATCCACACCATAATGTTTCTGCTTTTACCGAATAATAATACCAGCAAAATCCAAAGAATTGACCTCGTCCTTGGAAGGAATACCTGTGCTTGATTCATTCCGAGTCGGAACTGTCTCAGAATGAAACAGCAAACATGAAATTGCCGTCACATTCACACGCATATTTAGTCTTGACGCATAATTTCTTCAGACAGTTTCTCTCTCACGTGAAGAAGTATATATGGAGAGAGAAGTGAAGGTGATATTTTAGCTCCATGGGCTTTCTCATATGGCTGAACCTGAACTGGGTAAAATTTCCGGAAATGCAGTTTTCTTCGTTTCATTTTATTAATTTTGCTGCAACTTCACTCTGTTCATTGCAGTGATCGGAAGTGAATTGGATTTATATCATTGGAACGTTTAATGTTGCATTCAGTTTTGCTCCGAATTTATTTCAGCTTAAAGAAAATACTGTTGAGAAAAACAGAAAGTTAAACTACAAAACAAGATGCCAGTTTTGATGCTCGGTTACGTTGGCAGATTTCAGTGGGTATCAAATGAACCCAACATCATGCCGATTGTCCTCCCATCTTTAAGGCGTGGGATTAAAGCAAGAAATCGATCTCCAAGAGACAGGTCACTTCCTATTCATTATGGAATATCTTTCCTTGACAATATACAAAATCTGCTCAGTTCTATTTATAATGTTTCATGTAGAATATTAATATAAATCTTTCAAAACTCCGATGGTTCTTTGCTCAATATTATTCAGCTGTATACGTTTCCGATATTTCTTTACATCTAAAGTCGTCCAAATTAGACATTGTTTCCTCACACCTTCCACTGCCCCCCAACTGCCCCCCCCCCCCCCCCCCACACACACACACCACATTTAAACTTTTACTTGGCCACAGGCTTTCTCTCTCCTGGTGTAACTCACTGCTTCTGTGTCTCGAAATGTGTCTCTCCAAATATTTGGAAATGGATTTTCAGAGTGACAGAAATTCTGCTCTCATTATTTCTTTGCTCTACATCGATGGTTTTGAAAGCCTGACTTTCAGAAATTTGCGAAATTGATAGAGAGAATTTACCACCTATTTACTCTCTCCAAACCTCAAATACTCTGGAAAACTTCCATTCGGTTTTCCTTGGTTCAGTTTCAAATTTTTCAACACACAAATAAATAAAATTACATCCCCACGAAACGCCGTCAGCATCGTCTCTAATGTCTTAGCAGCCCAGTAAGACCTGGCAGTGTCCTCTCTGATAGAATCACAGATTCCCAACAATGCAGAAAGTACAATTCAGCCGATCAGGTCTGTAGGGACAGTCGAAACAGAATCTCAAACAGACCTAGCTCCCGTCTCTATCCTGGCATGCCTCTGGCTTGTGATTTCAAATAAACCTGTTGGAATGAAACCTGGCATCATGTGACTGCTGACCTTATCACTGCGTTACCCATGGCAAACTCACTTAACTTACTGAATTCACTCCCTGAACACATCAACGTATTTAACACGGCCAATCCACTAACCTACAGACTTACCAGCAGTGCGAACCAATGAGCAAAGGTACCATCATATTGAACACTATCCGTATCATGTTTAATGGCTTTATACACTTGCAACTCAGCCGAGTGAAAGCAAGCTGCGACCTCAAACCGAGCTCAATGCATCCAAACGCGGTTCTGCGCTGTACAACCTCATTAGTGCTGCTGGAAATGTTTCTGCACTCAGATCTGAATGCGTTTACTCTGTTTTCTTCCTCAGATTGCTGCTTTATATAAACACACAGTCAGGAACAACTCTATATGATGGTTTTCATTGCAACACAAACACAATGTGGAGTTTGCAGAAGTTACGTGTTTGCACTTTCACTGACACATTCTCTCCCCAGGAGCTGCAGTCCTTCCCCAGCTGATTCTGACAGCACTGTCCTTCCTGTGACATAACCAATCGAGAATGGACGGCCAGGCATTAATAACCTTCACTGGGGAACAGAGCAACATGTTTAAAACATTCACGATCCCCCCAGCAGAGAATTGAGCCCAGTGACAGGCGGGGACACTAATCCCGATACTGTGGAAGAGAACAACATCGAAGGAGGCCCTGCAGCCTGTTGTGGCCGCACTTGTCCAACACAACTGCTTAACGACCTGAAACAAGATTTCCATGATTTAGCCCATAGTCTGATATGTCTTGGCATCACAAATTCACATCTGAATTTTTTTCAGGTGAAAAGAGTTTCCGCCTCTCTGACCGTTTCCGCACATACAATCAAATCTTTCTGCCTTTTCCCAAAATCTGTTGGCTCCGGTGTTCAATCCCTCCATCAATAACAAATGCTTCTTTCAGTCCATCCTGTCCATATCCCTCATTATTTTGTACATCTCAGTCATGTCTTCTCCAATCTCCTCTGCTCGGTGACAAACAACCCCAGTCTGTCCAATCTCTCCTCTTAACTGAAACTCTTCAGCCCAGACAATATCCCATTGAATCTCTCCTGCAACGTTCGCAGTGCCATCACATCATTGCTATACTGTGAATTGCAGAACTGCACACAGTAATCTAGCGAGAGCTAAATTAACTTTTTTTCCTATTCTGTTACAGAATGAGGGCGTCGCTGTCTCGGGAGTATTGATTGCGATTTCTAATTGCACAGCGGGTAGTCGAGACTCAACCGTATTGCAGTGAGTCTGGAGTCACATCGAGGCCTGACCAGGTAAGAATAGCAGGTTCCTTCCTCAAAGGATCTCAGTGAACACGATGGTTTTGTTTTTTTCAACAATTGGCCATGTATTTATAGGTGTTATTAGATTCGTAATTCCAGATATGTATTGTCTCCCAATTCTAACACCTGGCATGGCTGGAGTCAAACCCGGGTCCCTGGTTAATTTGCTTGGTATCTGAGTTAACAGTCCAGTGGTAAAAGCGCTCGGCCATTGCAGAAAACCCGTGAAACTAATCTTTCTGAAAGAAGTCGCTTTTCCTTGATATTGTCCTGTATCATTTTCCTGAGCTTGACCGCCCATAATCGCAAGTCCATATCAGTAAAAGCTGCTTCCTGAGGATTCGCCTCACAACAGCCGTAACCAAATGGATCAACTGATCTGCAGGTCCCGATGGTGGGGTTGGGACACGTTCACCCAGCAACAGTGACCGCAGCAGCACAGACTGAATGGTATCAATGTGAGAGTCTGTGTTGGATTCTGCAGTGCATTAATGAAATAGGAAATGACTCCACAACCACACGATGAAAGAGCAGCGCTCAGAAAACCAGTGCTCAGTTAAATCTGTTAGACTCTAACCTGGTGTTGTGTGGTTTTTAACTTTTTACACTATAGTCCAACACCGGCATCTCTAAATTAATGTAATGGGGGTGTGGGATGAAAAGTTCAGTTAGTGATCGTAGGGGGGAGTGAAATCTTTGAGAACGGGTGGATTTGAATTCTGACATATGAAATACAGAGATGTGAGCGAGCAGAATTTGAAGGGAAAAGATCATCACCTTGGAAAAAGTTACCTTATCCAAACAAATGATTCCTTTGTGTTTCCCAAGAGCTGGAGTAGATAGAGCAATTACTGCCGTGACTCGGATTCGAACCGAGGTTGCTGCGGCCACAACGCAGAGTACTAACCACTATACGATCACAGCATCGCACAGATGAGTGCGCTGTCACTGCGTAATAAGTACAGTCTCATAGGACATATTAGGCAGCGCACCAAATGCACAATATCAGTGCTAAGCGAATAGTGGCAGATATGTGGGAACTCAGAATGGGCTGACCGCTTAATATCAGTTCCCCCAGTGGCTGTGGTGATTCCATCATTAATATGCTGAAGGCTGAGATAAGTAGATTTCTCCAAAACATCAAAAACTCCGGGGACAGTGCAGGTGTTGTTGAAATGTATGCTTCAATCGTAATGCAATTTAACATTGGCTACTTCACCAGTTTCCCCAAACAAGGCAGTAACCACTGCTGCCACATAGTCCCAATTCCCAGTCCCAGAATCAGAGGAACTGAGTGGCGCAGTCGCGAAGATGTACGAAAAAGCTTTATCAGCCAGTGGGTGGTTGGAATTTGGAATATACTGTCTGCATTGTTCAGAGCGACAGAAACCCTTACAACCTGAATAAATATTCAGATGTGAGCTTGTGATGCCAAGACATATAAGGCTGTGGAGTAAGAATTGTGAAATGTGATTCAGTTCATTAGGCATTTGTATTTGAGAAGTGTGGCCACAATTGGTTGAAGGGCCTCCTTTGACACTCTTGTTCTCGGTAGTATAGTAGTGAGTATCCCCGCCTGTCACAGGGCTCAATTCTCCACTGGGGACAGTGTAAATATTTTAAAACTGTCGCTCCATTCCCAAGTGCGGGTATTGATACCTGTCCTTCTATTCTAGATGGGGCATGTCGCAGGAAGGACAGTGCTGCCTGAATAAAGGTGGGAAAGGACTGCAGCTCTCAGGAAGGCTGTGTGTCAGTGAACGGCCAAACATGTGCCTTCTGCAAACTTCACCTTGTGACTGTGTTGGAATGAAAAGTATTTGACAGCCTTGTTCCGGATTGAAGTGTTTACTAGAAGCAGGAAGCTGAGGAAGAAACAACGTAAACACATTCAAATATGAGTGCAGAAACATTTCCCGCAGCACGAATGAAATTGTAAAGGACAGAGTACCATTTCGATACATTGAATTTGGGTTCATTTATTCTGATGAGACTGTTACCAGGGTATAAAACCATTGCAAAATGATACAGCATTTACTCAGTATGATGGAACATTTTCTCAGTAATTCGCACTGGTTTTCAGAGGGAGGGTTGGGTTGATTGGCAAAGTTAAGTTGCCCTCTCGTGTCCAGGGAGTGAATTAAGTAAGTTAAGTGAATTAGCCATGGGAAATGTGGGATAAGGTCAGAAATCACTGGACGTCAGATTATACTCCAACAGGTTGATTTGAAATCATAAGGGGGATGGATTCCCCTTCTTCAGGTGAAATATATGGAAATAGGGAGGGGAGGTGGGTCTAGGTGAGATGCTCTTCAGAGAGTCGATACCGGCCCGATTGACTGAAATGCTCTTTCTGCAATGTAGGGTTCTGTGATTCCATGAATTGATAATGACGGGGTTTACTGGGGTGTAAAGCTATTAGAGAAGATGCTGATGGGGGTGTACTGAAGATGAGATTTTATTCACTTGTCTTCTTGGAAAACTGAGAACAGTTAGCCTTGAACCAAGGAAGACTTAATGTTTTTTTTTGCAGGTTATGAAATGTTTGGTCAGAGTAAATAGGTGGAAAATTCCATCTTTCAAGTAAGTAAACATCTAGATATCAGGTGTTCAATACCTTTAATCAAACCTTTGAAGGAGAAAGAAATGATGAGAACAGAATCGCTGTCACTCCGAGAATCTGGTTTTCAAAATATTTGGAAAGGCACTTTTGTTGACATGCAAGGAATAAATTTCACAAGGAGAGACACAGCGTGTGGGTAGGTAAAGGTGTAGGGATGGGGTGTAGTCGGTCGGACGTTGTGGGGAAACAATGTCTAAGTTAATTGACTTTAAATGTAAAGAAATTCCTTTAATGTGTGCAGCTGAATAAGATTTGGTTCCAAAAACATTGTAAATGGAACTGAGTGGATTTTTTAATTTATTGTGAATGGAAGATATTACATAATGAATAGGAAGTGACCAGTTGCTTGGAGAACGACTTCCTGCTTTCATCACATGCGGTCAGGATGTGAGAACAAACACCATGATGTTTGATCCATGTAGTTCTCTGTGAAATTTGCCAAAGCAACGAGCAACAAAACTGGTGGGTTTTCTGTTGCACTTTAACCCTCTGTTTTTCTTAGCAGTATTTTCCTTAAGCTGAAATAAAGTCCGAGCAAATTTGAATACAACATTAATCGTTCCAATGAGATATATCTAATTCACTTCTGATTATTAATGAACATGGTGAGGTTTCAGCAAAATTAAAATGAAACGAACAAATCAGCGATTCTTGCGACTCAGAATGTATCAATGACAGTTATTCATTCTGACCAGCATGGCTATTTATTGGAATTTGCTGTTATTATAATTCTGGTGAAGGCAGAATCACAATGGTGTGGTCATATGTCACCCCTCTACAAAATGTGCAGTGGGGACCGAGGGATTATGGTGGTGGGTAATTATACCGCTGTGCTCTACATTCACAGGTTCGAGTCACACTCTGGTTGCTAACTTTATGTACCTCTCTGGCAGTTTTTATTTGCAGCTCACACTCTGGTATACACTGGATCGAGAATCTTGTTCTTGCCCTTCACTGCACGGGAGATTCACAAATAATCGACACCACATTAAAGTCGAAATGAAGAGTGAGAGCAGCCGTTCTATTCAATTGTAGATGAAATTGGTGAAATGAGAAAGAACCCATTTTTCTTTCCGCCCTACATTCCATCTTGTCTTTCTATGAATTTACATCGAAAGAAAGAAAAAAAACCTACAGATCGGGAGCACAGGCTTATCTAGTGGGGTTGTTCATGAGTATTTTGACCTAACACTTCACACAAAAATCTGATCAGTATTTCAAACAGTCAATCGGAATTGGAACCACAGAAAATGTCTCCAATGAAACAAACATTTCATTCTTTCACAACTTTCTGCTGTGTGTGAATCATACAACGATCCATCATCCAGCGTGATCACTGACTTGCCAACTGTATAACATCTAGCAACTTTCTTCAGCAATCACAGCTTCTGTACACAGCCACCTGTGCTGGGCCCAGTGTCATTTGTTGCCCCAGGCCACAGAATATTTCTTCTTCCTGAGTTTATGAGCCTTGTTCCTGCTGTGTCTGATCTGTTCAATAAACCTTTTATGTCACTTCATCCCATCTCCTCACAATTCTGAACTTATGAATAAAATAAGGCGTTAGACGAAATGTTAAACCAAGTGGAAGTATGCTATTCAGCGCAAGGAGTCTGCTCAACCATTCAATGAACTCATGGTTGATTTGATTTCGGAATCCTGGTGTTGGACTGAGGTGTACAAATTTAAAAATCACACAACACCAGTTTATAGTCCAACAGGGTTAATTGGAAAAACACTAGCTTTCGGAGCGATGCTCCTTCATCGGGTGATCACCTGATGACGGAGCGTCGCTCCAAAAGCTAGTGTGCTTCCAATTAAACCTGTTGGACTATAACCTGGTGTTGTGTGATTTTTAACTTTGTACACCACAGTCCAACACCGGCATCTCCCAATCATATTTTCCCTGTCTAGTAACGTCAAGTGACCTGTCGCACATAATTGAACATTCTAAATATTCCGACCGCTGGAGAAATCGGAGCTAAAAAGGCCAAACTAAAGCAAACATTAGACAAAATAATCAGCTCCAGAAAATTGTGGAAAGACCAGTCAAAGAGGTCACAAAGGTTCGAGAGTTCCAGTCACAACCAGCCCGAGAGTTGAGCTTTGAAGAGTTTTATGCAGACTTCCTGGCACCTTGACTTGCAGCCAGTGCCTGAGCATTATACACCTCGCTTGATAATGACGACTAATGAAGAGTGTTTTCATGAAACCCATTGAATGCTGAGAATCCAGAATTTTGGTAAAATATTGTAAAATATTTCCCAGATCATGGAAATCAGCTCAACATTATTGAAATCAAAGTACTCGTAATGGTCTTCAAGACCACCAAATTACTGTTCGGTGAAATACGTTTTGTACGTGCCTTATTGTTTTCAGGATGAATAATCACAGCAAACATCACAGTCTCACCAGATCCAAAGATACGTAAGAGAAACCTTATTATAATTTACACACTATATCTTTCCCAGACCCATGATGACACCTTATTTCTTATGACTGAGGATACTACACGTAACATGTATCGAGATGAAGCAAGTCCTGAATATAGGATTTTTTTCTGATTTCCAAGCCAAATATTATGATAAAAATTGAATTGTGGCTCATTACATTGTCAAAAGATCCCCATTAAATGTATTTACCTGTTTATTCAGAGACAGCATCGAAACAAATACATTGATAAATGCTGTTGACTGTATGCTTCTGTGAAAATAAATCTCCCTTATGACTTACTTTCTTTATAATTCTGACTCAAATGTCTAAATATTGATGAGATGAAAAATTGCATGAATTAAGTACAATGCAGAATTTGTTCTTATTATATATTTCTTCAGAAGAAAAGTAGAGAAACCAAGTATAGAAATTGTGAAGATCTGAGAATTTTGAATGACAAACCATTTCTGATCAATGTTCACTGAATGTCTAATGTCTTTCCATATCATCATGCCGGAATTTGCATTCTCGGCTGACAGATTAAGAAATATCTATCCAACATCAGAGCAAACCCATTGAGACATATTGAATCATTTACTTTGCCAAAGTTCTAAAATTAATTATCAATTCATTGTCATTCCAAAAATCACACAGTTTAGGTTTTGTTACAAACATCGTCAAATTCACATTTTAATTTAATCCAGTATTTCTTAGTGTCATTATTTTTAAAAAAGTTCTTTTATTCCAGGATAACACAAATACAAACTAATTAATGATTCCTTATCCAACACTCACAGGTAACATCTGTTCCCTTCTCATTTGAATGTTCACAGAAATCATTGGATTAATATTCATCCTGACATTTTAAGAGAGGTGTGATTATTTTACACTCCAATAAATGCTGTTCATTTTTACACATGACGGGCAGCTATATGAGATTTCTAATCATTTTTAAATTCGCTACGAAATGTTTTTAAGATTAATTGTTGCTTATATCTAATAGTTAAGAATTGACCAAATCCAGTGTATCTAGTTTTAAGTGTGTAGTTAAGGCTCAGTAACATGAACGCATTGCATTTTACAGATACCAATGGTAGCGAATGGTGATTTTTATTTCAATAATTGAATCTTAGTTGATTTGCTGTTCTGGGCTTCCCCCACCTGGAATAGAATGGTCCATATCGGCTCATACAAAATGCCTGACTTTCAAAAACAGGCAGCCTACCTTAGAACTAAAATACAAAGTGTCAGGGGGTGATAAACTAGACTAACATTCTGTTCCAGCCTTAAATTAAAAGAAAGCACACTACCAATGGACCGAGTCCAACACCAGGACTACAACATTCCAGACATTTCTTTATAAGAGCATGCCGACATACAGACAAATGACCAATCCTGATCTTCATAAATGAAAGGATAATTGTCCCAATAAATGAATAAACAGCAGCTGCAGGGTACAGCCCAGTTATCTCACAAAGCAGCTATTAGGACAACAGAAGAGTTCATTTGTCAGATATAGCTATTATTTTAGTTACTCAGAGCATTAAACAAAGGTTCTATTTACAGATTCTTGAGTATAATAGGGGAAATTTGCAACATAAGTTTGATACATGTAACCAATGCCTACTACAAACATCATAGAAAAGTATTTAGACTGAGATTTGAAGTTACTTAGTTTCAGGAATTAAATTCACGGCATGATGTTGATTGCCCATTAATTATGAAGTCCTGACAGAAAGAGTAGCTGTATAATTTTACACAATATAACGAACTTTATAACACAAGTCATATTACTAATCTTATAGCAAGTAAGCTAAAATTAACTGTATTTTCTATTTCTTTCTACATACATAATTAAGACAGTGAAAAATATAAGGAGTAATTGGTTTTGATAAAATAAAATATAACGACTAGCAGAATTCAAAATTTCCCAACTGATAAGGTATCCTAAGAGGCCCGAGAGAGTTCAGGAATAACTTTGGAATCTATGTCAATAAGACGCATGGAAAGTTCCCAATTGGAATCTGGGGATGTCCATGAGAATGCCCATCTGCGATTATATGATTCAATTGGGTGTTTGGATGAGGAGGGAAGGGCTGTAACCACATTGCATGTGGCCATTGTGATGCAGAAAGTCCATAAAATGCTGCTTTTTACTGTATATGTTACAGTGTGTCATGGATCTCCCTTCCATGATTGGCCTCGGGGGATGATCTCTTCATTAACTGCTAGCTGCACATGCCTCAGCACAGCCTGCCTCCTGAGTCTTCATTCCCTGTCATGGCAAAACACTTCTACAGCTATGATGACATTTCAATTCAACATAATCATTTATTGTGTGTGAAATGATTACATTCAGAGCGATATAATTTTCAGGATAAAATTGCTTTACATTTACTTTTTTTAGTGTACAAGAAAACATTTTGATTTTACCAATTTGTTCTTTTGTTCAACCAACACGAAGTTTTAAATTATTGTAAAGACTACAATGGGGAAACGGGAACGAGTCTTCAACTCAAATGTTCAATCAAATGACTGTTTCCTTTTTTCAAACGAATTGCCCTCCAAAATGATTTTTATTTTCATTTCACTATAAGAAAAATATTGCTTGGAAATGTTGACAATTCTCCTTTTCCTCCCATATTAGATGTCAGTGAACAATAATCACATAATTATGAGAATTCCTTTCCAGATGAAATTCATTGACTCTATGTTTGTTCACAGTAATAGTCCCTTCCATGGCCAAATTATGTTCCTCCTAATTCTGAAATAAATGTCAAAACATTTATTGTGATAAAAATTAGATCAATAAGATTGACATGACTCTTCAAGAAAACTATTGGAAGCATATAAATCTTGCAATGCCTGCATTTTTAAACAAAATCATTTTTTTTCAATTGCTTCTGAATGATTTTTTTCACATCATAGAGCGAAGTTTTATGCTTTAATTTTCAGTTCTCTAATCTTAATGAATATCCAATCAACATCAGAGAAAAGTGTTTTCAAAAATATTAAGTCAATTTATCTGTTAGGATTCTAAAAGCAATTATCAATTACAATAATTGAACAGCAATTTTACATAGACTTTTTAAAATGCGGTGTTTAAAATAATCAATCACTATTTTTGATTGTCAATGCTACTATATTAATACCTATTTGTTCAGGCACATGCACATACCAAACGACCAAGAATATCCCTGGCAACATTCAATGCAGATGTCTGATTTTTGCTCAGGTGAAATATAACAATTATCTCAGCCTTTGAAATTCAGAGAGCTCCAATTACTTTTCCCTACAATATTACTCTTCATTTCTACATATTACTCAGTCTAATATCAAGATGGGATATCTCATTATTCTCAAATTCACGAATATGTATTTTTAATTCCCTTTATTGCTAACATATCTTATATCTAATAATTGTGTAATCCAGTAAGGGCTACAAATATGGAATTATGCTTATGTGCAATAAATACTGCAAGGACATTGCAATGTACAATCTCTCAATCATTGTGAATATTGCATTTATTTTAAACTTGGAAACATTTTTGAATTTATTTGATTGTAACTTACTTCGATGCTGACACTTACTGTATTTCCAGTCACAATGTCTGTAGATTATTTGGAGGTATAATCGTCCATTCCAATAATCAAAGTATCTGCTACATACTTTCTTCTGGTCACTCATAGCAAAATATATCTAACTCCACTCAATCAATATTCCTCAGAAAATATTTGAGAATGTTGCAGTCATAAAGCTTAAATATATAAAGTCATGATAGTCATTAATTTTATCTTGTTCTGTAGATCTTAGTTAAAACAACACAGAATTTTATGCTCCAGTGCTATGAGGAAAGATCAATGACTTCTCAGTAAAATATACAAATGCCACTTGCTATTATTTATCAATTTTTAATTACTGATCAGTTTATCAATTGTGTGAGATTTGTTTTTTAGCTTTCCAGTCATCTAGTTATATTGAATATGATACTTAAATGGTGTGAAAATATCAGGGTGTTCTCATTTGAAAGTTCTATTTGCATACCTCTTTCTTATCCCGTTAATTGCATGATGGTTTAAGAACGTTTCACTCAGCAATCCTCGTAAATATTAAAAACTTTCTGATTTTAAATCAGATCATTCGCACCCAATTATGGATCTGTTCCTAATTCATGTAAATATCTCAATTTTATCGAACCCAATGTTCACACTAAACAATACACATAAAGCAACACAAAGACTTCCATCACCATCTGATTATTGTTCAGTAAAATACCTTATTGCTCCTGAAACCAATGACAACAGTAACCATTTGTTTGCTATTCCACGCAACAAGTGCAATTGATATATTCTATTTCAGTTCAGTAGTTAAAGATGATTTATGTTGCTTAAAACAATGCTTCTACTTTATCACAGATATTGACTGTAACACAATCATGCAAACAACAAACGTTTTGTCATTCTAATAATCTTTAAGTTTAAATATTTTAAATTTGTGTGCAAGAGATATTCCAAATTACAACAATTTTTGTTTTATAATTCAGCAAACCAAATTTTGAATTTGGGAAAGACTCCATTTTTGCAAAATGGAAGTAGATTTCAATTTACATAACACATGAAATGACTGTTTTTCTTAAATCACGTGCTATGCAAAATGATTATTTGTTTCATTTAGTTGTAAGAAAAGAACTGCTTTGAACATATTGATTCTTTTTTGTCTTTTTGATTCCAACATTATTCATCACTGTACAAAATGAACAATTTTTATAATTCCTTTATGTACCAAATATCATTGACTGCATCATTTGTTCACTTTCATGCTCACTTTCATTATCTATTAATTTCTTCCAAATTCTGACACAAATGTCTGAACTCTGATTATAATAATAATCATCTAAATTAAAATAACATGTCTCCATGAGGAAACCATTTGATAGAAATTCATATTTCTTGTGTTATCTACATTTTTTAGTCAAGAAAGAAAAAGTTGTTCTATAATCACTGGTTCAGTTTTTCTTCAATTCATAAAGCTAGTTACTATATTCTATTCCACAATTTACCAATTTTAATAAATATCCAATCAACATCACAGCAATGTGTTTTTGAAATATTGAATCATCTTCATTGCTTATATTGCAACATTAATTATCACGTCATTGTCATGATAATACTTGCACAATTGTTTATGAAAGTCTTTTGAACAAGTAAAATGAGATTCAGATTTTAATTTGACCAATTTTTCCTGAGTACCAACACTACAATATGAAACTTGATTTTCAGGTCAAGTTTCCCACAATGGATCCAAGGACTTCCCATCCAACATTAATTGTGACTGTCTAATGTTTGCTTATTTGAATGATCTCCATAGTCACAGACTTTAAATTCACAGACCTGCAATTACTTTTCACTGCAATAATTCCTGTTTGTTTGCAAATATTCCTCAGTCACATAGCAAAATGAGATTTCTCATTATTTCTAAATTCATTGATCGAATTTTATATTCAGTTGTTGCTCATACTTAATAATTATTCAATCCAGTATTTGCCGTAAATGTGGAATTACGGCTCTTTACATTAATAACTAAATATATTGTAGTGTATAATCTCAATCATTATTAATATGAATTCTTACTTTACTCGCGGAAACATAGTTGAATTAATTTAAATATATTTCACTTCGATGCGAACATTTGTTGTATTTCTGATCACAATAAAATTTAAGTATTTTTCACGCAACAAAATCATGTAACATTCCTGCGTTTTGTTAAGTCAAATGAAAAATAATTAACATCTCTGTATTGTCTCATTAAACAATGACAATACATATTTGAATTTTTCGAAGTTGAGCATTTTGCAAAGAAGGGATGTTGTCTTCAGCAGAATAATCGCATTGACTGACTAATTCACAGAATCTGCTGTTTATTCTGTTTGAGGTCCCAAGAAATCAAAGTGACTAATTCTGCTGGTTCTAAATTCCTGGAAAATATTTGATAATGTTTGAGTCTTAAGGATGAATAAGTCGATGGAATTGCATTGATTTTTTTATTGGAAAGAGCTTACTTCAAACATTTCAGGCACATAAACCACTTTTCGGCAGTGTTGCAAAGATAAAAAGCAAGTCAATTTCTCCATCAGTAAAACAAACAAACGTCATTTCCCGTTATTCATTAGTTAGCTCATTCCCAAATTTGTTGTTAAACAATAAAACTCACCTGAATATTGTTGTGTCCTTTGATCATATTAATTTTCTAATTATTGCTCATTCATGATTTGTTAGTGATTTTTATTTTGCACGTCTCTCACTTTTTCACTTCTTGCATGGGAATTGGGCATTGAGAACAGAGGATCAGTGGTTAGCACTCGTGTCTTACAGTGTTATGCATTTGGGTTTGATTCCATCCTCGGACACATGTATGTGTGGAGTTTATATGTTCTGGTTTTCTCCCACAATCCGAAGATATGCAGGTTAGGTTGATTGGCCATGCTTAGCTGCACGTTCTGTTCAGGGATGTGTAGGTTATGTGCATTAGTCAGGGGTAAATGTCCAGTAATCTGCGAGAAGAATGGTGCTGAGTGGATTATTCTTTGGAACGTCAGTGTAGACTTGTTGGGCTAAATGGCCTGTTTCCACACAGTATGGATTCGATAAACTTAGAATTGTGTTTCGCTATCCAAAACTAACAATTTTTTTAAAACCTTGCATTTAAAACTTACCTTTAAGTGTCAATTGTTAATC
Source organism: Hemiscyllium ocellatum (assembly GCF_020745735.1). Lineage (NCBI taxonomy): Eukaryota > Metazoa > Chordata > Chondrichthyes > Orectolobiformes > Hemiscylliidae > Hemiscyllium > Hemiscyllium ocellatum. Next base: position 109,351 of record NW_026867788.1, read on the forward strand.
TTGTAAAAATATCTCAATGGTACTGAAATCGATGTTCAAACGAAACACTGCACATAAAGCCACAAAAAGATCTTCATGACCTCTAATTACTGTTCAGTGGAATAATCACAGTAAAATTTTATTGTCGAGGAGATCAATCACCGCTATCACAGTAAGGATCTGGTTATCATCCCCTCCAATAAATGCAATCGGTGTCCTCTGGTATTTCAATTCAGTCGTTATACACCATATTGGTTGTTCAAAGCATGGTTATTCTTTATTATGAATGGCCAAGGATTCTAACGGCAAGAGATGTTGTTCGATCGAATTTTCTGCATGTTCGCAAGCAGGCTTTCACTATAAATATTGCAAAAAATGTGTCAATTTGGTCTTGGTCAACTGCTGATGCTAACATTTTCAGTTCATGTTCATTAAACATATTTGTAGAAGGTGAGGAAAGCTGTAGCATTGGAAAAGGGAAGGCACATTCAAAGAGCAGAAGTATCGGCCTGTCGGGCATTCGGCCATCATCAAAAAAGATTCCTGATGAAGGGCTCATGGCCAAAACGTCGATTCTGCTCCTCGCATGCTGCCTGACCATGCTCTTTTGACATTAGAAATATTTGTCTGAATATTCAGAGGTAATACTAAAGGTTGCATCTGTCAATTTAGTTTACTGTGCTTGCTATTCACTAAAGTTTTCATGTTAATTTCTCGTCTTTTTATTCTTAAATCTGATACAAATACGGAACACATTAAAATTCACATGAATTATAAATTTGATTTCTGGACAAGAAAACCAATGGAACATAATATAGAATTCTTGAACAGCCGACACGTTTGAATGAAAAAGCAATTCCTTCCAAAATATGATTGGCCGTCTGTATCTCTCTTTCAATTCAATAATCCTGCAAATAGTTTATAATTGCCAGTTGATCTCTCTGAATGAGTACCTAATCAATGTCAATGTAACCAGCTGAAACATTAACAACAGATTGATAATTGGGTATTACAGATCTTACTTGAAGTGAACAAATGTTTGGAATTTACTTGAATTCCACCAGGAAACATTCTTGAATCATAATACAAGAAATGAGATATGTGAGAGATGTGCAAACCTTATTTTTAAATGAACAAACTCCAATATTTTCAAAGTATTTAAACCTTACGGTCAAAATGAGCAGGTGAATGGAAAACTAAAAACAAGTTTCTGGCAATTCATAAACTGAACAACAATTACAAATTCACTTTGATCAAAGGACAGAGTAACATTTAGATGAATCACAATATTTAGTTACAAAGTCGGCAAATCAGCTGACTGACAAGTAATAGGTGGGAGCATTTGTTAATTTACTGAAGAAGATATCAACTTTATTTCCAATTTATAGCACGAGAAAATAATGTTTAATGTGTTTCAATTGTTTGGACTTGCCCCTTTGCAACAAAAAAAAAAATCTCATTACTTGGAATGTTGAATTCTGCAATATTTTCAAATATTCTGCAGGAACTTATAAGCGACAGAATTAGATACAGGTATCCCCACTATCCGAAAGTAAAGCATTAATATGAAACTTTTCATAAGCTGCAAAGGCGTTGGTTGAAGAAGTATTAATTTATATGGGAAACAGCTCCACTTTTTTCGTAAAAGTGAAAATGCTCTTCAGATTTCTTACAGTTGGAGACAACAGGGACAGATGTCAGTCTTTTGTAAAAGCAAGGTGGCAAAAACGAATTTTCCAACACATATTTTTTGGTAACCTGACTCAAGTAAGTCTCAGATTTTGTGATTATTGATGTAATAGTCAAAAGCAGATCGAATATTAGATTGAAAAGCAATTCAATCTGTGCTTAGGTACTCTCTAATCACCATTCAGAGCAGCTCTTCATATATTTCTGGTGAAGGTGTGATTTGAAACCTCCCTCGGGTCTAGTAATAGAGACACTGCCACAGCTCCACACGCTCCTTTCATAATGTTCTCACTCAGGCCGGCAGGACTGTAATATTATGTTTAATGTGGTTACTCAAATGAAAACTAATCAGCTGTTTATTGCAGTAATTTGAATGGGAATTGATTCGGTAGTTTCTGCGTGTAATGGACTGGAAATTAAACAATATTTTACAATAACAATATAATAAAGGAATGATAGACTTAAATAAACAGGAATCTCATGACAATTCTTTGAAATACAAATTGACAAAACTGTATGATTATTGTACTTTGATTTGTAAAATACATCAGTCATTCAATGTGAATGTTCAGCTGAAGACAATTCCCCTTCCTTTCAACAATGTACACCTTCCACAAATTCAAAATGAACAGTCATTGAATAAGGAAGGAACAAACAGCTGTTAATTCTATTTTCTGTATGTAAACATGCGATTAATTTTAATTAAGTTTTATATATGTAAAAAGGAAACTCTTATTGTGGTTCAAAATACAACAAAAATTATCGTGAAGTGAAATATTATCAAATCAATTCAACTTTTTCTCAGTTAAAATATAGTTCAATATTCAAAGTAATCGAGTGATTGTACACTGCAATATCTTTATATTAATTCAGTGCTGAGACATAATTCCACATTTATACCCCTAATCGTGAAGCAAACTTGTGCCAGGAGTCAGAGGAGGTCGGGGAGGTCCTTAATGAGTACTTTGCTCAAGTATTCATGAGTGAGTGGGACGTTGTTCTTTGTGAGGACAATGGGAAACAGGCTGATATGGTCAAACCAATCCATGTTAAGACGGAGAATGTGCTGAACATATTGAAAACTCATGGGGGTAGAGAAGTGCCCTGGGCCAGAAAGGATATAACTTCGGTTATTATGGGAAGCGAGGGAAGGGATTACTGTGTTTTGGCAATGATCTTTGCATTCTCACTATCCACTGGAGTCATACCATATGGTTGGAGGGTTGCAAACGTTATTCCTTTTTTCAACAAAGGCAATCAAGATAATCCTGGGAATCATTGATGAGTCAGTCTTACATCAGTTGTGGACAAATTATTGGAGAGGATTCTGAGAGACAGGATTTATGATTATTTGGAAAAGCATAGATTGATTAAAGATGGTCAGCATGGCTTTGTGAGCATCAGGTTATGCCTCACAAATCTTACTGAATTATTTGAGGATGTGACAAACATGTTTGTGAGGATAGAACAGTGGATGCGGTGTATATTGATTTCAGCAATGTGTTTGATAACGTTCCCCATGGAAGACTTATTCAGAAAGTAGTGAGACACGGGGTACAGGGTTATCCTGGTATCATGATTCAAAGTTGAGACATTTGTGTCTGAGACTGCAAGGGGGTGAGTGAGAGAGAAATAAATAAGATAAAAGCAGGAGGAAGGAAAGGAACTGGTGAGCAGAGGAGCTCCAAATGTAGTTTCTCACCCTGCCAGCATCGTATTGGGTGAGCTGGAACACAGACTGTCAACCAACCGCCTTACACAGTCAGAATCATTCCTTACAATGTCCCAGACACCACCATCACCATCCCTGTATGTCCTGTCCCACCAGCAGCAAATGGATGTAACTTCAATGCTGGAACATGCAGGGCTTTGAACTGTGATTTATTTGTCATTTCTCCAGAATATTAAACTCCAGTCCAATTTGAAAATGTATTAACGTCATCAGACTTGAAGTCCAAATGTCAGATAAAAAATATCAGAAACGTACAGCACAGATCGCGGCCACTTGCCCATCCTATGTATGATGCTGTAATAGAACTACCCAGGCTTTACAATGTTCTGTACTCACCAATGAGAGCAACAATTTCAGACTGTGAACTCTGCCCTCTGTGTTGTTATAATCTGATTTCCAAAGTATTTGACAGATGCATACCTTGTTTCCTGGTTTTTTCCCCAGCCCTAATTCCATTCCATCTGACTTGAGGGACTACCATTTCTGCTGTTTAATCTCTCCTGCCATCCCCGTGTGACAGACTGTCTTTTTGTTTTCTTGTCTGACCCCAACCTTCCTCACAATCTGTTACATTTCTGATGCTTCCCAGGCCTCTTTAACTTTAATGTGTCCCCGGGTCAGTGGCACAAGTTTTGATTTCTCTTCCTCCAGAGATAATTGGAAATCTTTCCGGTTGCAGTTTCCCCTAGATTTTATTTTTAAAAGCAGAGCATTTGTGTCAGAGTCACCTATCCGTGAGGCTTCATCCACATTCCCAGCATTTGGATGTAATCTGTGATCCTCCCACAGATGTGCAATTTGCTCTATTGGCCAAGATCACAGGCTGAGTGTGAAGGTTCGTTGGTTGGGTTAGCCATGGTAAAAGTGGGGCTATGGAGTTGGATGGGAGAGCAGGTCATTGTAGGCTCGATGGACTGAATAGCCTCTTTCTGCACAGACGGGATTCTGTGATTCTAACTAGTTGTGAATGTCGTCACATTTTTCTAATGCCAGGTTCATTCAGTTCATGTACACACGCTGCCTTTGTAATTATGGGGGTTCTCACTCAATCAAACCTTTCCTCTGTTTACAACAATTTCACACTGTATATGATGGTGAGAATGAATTTGTAAAACAAATACTCAACCTAAACCCGCACAGGTCACGCTGGTATAACTCACAAGGAACAAACAATAATAAAGGATTCGTCACAAATCTTACAGGAAAATAGAGCTTATAATCACCAGGAAAGGCTGAACAATTCAAAAATGTTTTTCTCAAGAAAAGAGGAGGCTGACGGACAACCTGACAAAAGGAGGAAGCTTTGGTTTTTGTGGTTCAGAGATTTGAGGTTGGAATTGTTGGGTTTGAAACATGTTTCAATTACCCCAGGTCAAAGTTGCTATCTAAATGTGTATCTTTCTTTTGTCTTTCTGTCTGAGTTAACAATCAGATGGACAGGTCAGTGTCTGAGTGCTTTCCAAATCCTGATTGAACTGCCTCCCCCACAATCTCAGGTGTATCCGCACTCACTGGGTCACATAGAAACTTCTGCCGTTACAATGAGAACTGTCTTTGCTATCACCTCCTCCTCGTGTTTCTGCCTAATCCCCACTTCCTTCATTAAATTCCAGCTGTCTGTAGTAAAACCCACATGGACATGTTGAAGAGCATGACAGAGAATGGATTGAAACAGAGAATTTCAATAACCAGATGAGAGAAGGATAAATAAATGGGGTTTGTGGATCCCAGGGATACAGACTCCAGGCTGAGTCTTTGTGGACTTCTCGCAGTAATATAAGACAGCATTCCATGATGAGAGTTAATACCGGTGGCAAGACAGGGACCACTGATCTGCAGCAGGTTGAGTTCAAACACAGGAGGTTTGGTTCAGTCAGTAACGTGTGTTAGACAGGATGTGAAGTGAGCAGCGAGGGGAAATGTTACCAAAAGCCGCAGATGGACAACTTTCATTGGAACATGAGGAGGTCATTCAGCCCCTCAACCTGCTCTGGCCATTCAATAGATTTTGGCTAATTTGTGGCCTGACTTGCAATTTTCAAAACTCTCAAAATTCATCAATAAAGTCCTTGAAACAAACAAGATGAATATTGGAACAACGAACCATCTGCAAATCAGAAACAAAAACAGACATTGCTAGAAAAATTCAACAGATCTGGCAGCATCTGTGGAGAGTAAACGTTTCGGGTCCAGTGACCGGTCAGTGACCAGCTGCAGCTGACCATTCTGCCTGTTCTGTAACACTCTCTGGAACAGGTTCTGGTGCGAGGGGAATGAGGTTGTCAATAATAACTGAGAGAAACAGGAGGACGTGCTCAATCAGAATAAAACCCATTTTGAAAAATGTATTGCAGGAAAAGCGCAGCAGGTCAGGCACCATCCAAGGAGCAGGAGAATCAACATTTCGTG
>NW_026867788.1:227583-386658 GCF_020745735.1 Hemiscyllium ocellatum
GTTTGCTAGTGCTGCAAGGAGTGTTTAACGAGTTTGGCTGGGGTTGGGGAGGGTGGGATCCTCAACAGCAGGGCAAACTGTGAGGCTGGAAAGAGATACAGTAATCAGAAACAGAAAATTGAAGAGACAGGTTAGACTGAACACGACAGGGAGCAAGGAATGTCTGTTGAATTAAATTGCAACTTTTCAATGCACGATGGCTGACAGGTAAGGCTGATGAACTCAGGATGTAAATAGGTATGTGGGACTTGGATATTATAGCCATTACAGAAACATGGCTAAGGGACGGACAGGATTGGCAGCTTAATGTACCAGGACAGGTGCTTTATGCGGGACAGAGACGGTGGAAGGAGGGGACGGGAGTTTCATTTTTGATAAAGGCAGTATCACAGCAGTAATCAGAGATAAAATAATTGATGGATCATCCTGTGATGATTTGTGGGTACAGCTAAGAAATAAGAAGGAATGGTGACAGTATTTGGTTGTTCTAGAGGCTCCCAAATAGTAAACGGGGAGTTTGAGTAATAAAAATATGTAAAGAGATTGGGGAGCCTTGCAGGGTCAATAGGATTGCCATAGTAGGAGATTTTAATTTTCCTATCATAGACTGGGAATGACCGAGAATTAAGGAATAGATGGGTTGTATCTATTAAGTGTGCTCAGAAAAGTTTCCTCAAGCAGTATGTATAGGGTGCCACTCGGGAAGGGACAATACTTAACATACTCTAAGAACTAAGGCAGGACAGGTGACAGTGGGGGAGCACTATGGGACCAGTGACCATTGTTGTATTCATTTTTCAATAGTTATGGAGAAGGACAAAACTGGTCCATGTTCAAGTTCTAAATTGGGCAAGGCAAAATTTGATGGAATTAGACAGGACTTTGTAGAGGTTGGTTGGAGGAGTTTGTTTGCAGGCGGAAGGACTTCTGGCAAGTAGGAGGACTTTAGAAGTGAAATGTCTACAGCTCAAGGTCTATGTGTTCCTGTGAGGGTAAAAGGCAAGGTTGGGAGGAATAGGGAACCCTGGATTTCAGGATATATTGAGGCTTTGACCAGCAAATATGAGGCGTGGCTCAGATCCATGCAGCTGGAATCAAGGGAATCCGTGGAGGTGTGCAGGGATACAGGAGTTTACTGAAGATGGAAATCAGAAGATCGAAAAGGGGGCATAAGATAGCCTTGCCTGAGAAGATTAGGGTGGAATCCAAAGACATTATTAAAGTATATTAAAGTAAAAGGAATAACTAAATGAGAATATGACCTCTCAAGTTCCAATGTGGACATGCATGTTGGAACCATAGGAGATTTGCGAGATTCTCAATGAATATTTCTCATCTGTCGTTACCGTGGAGAAATACATGAAGACTTGAGAGCTTAACAAAGGTCGTGATGTTATCTTGGGGGTGAGTCAATATCACAGGAGAGACGTGTTGGATGTATTAGAATGTATGAAGAAGAATAAATCTCCTGATCTTAAGCAGATGTATCCAAGAGCACTGCAAGAGTCTACAGAAGAAATTGCAGGAACCTGTTGATATTTTTGCATCATCATTAGCTACAGGTTAGGGTCCCGAATATTGGAGGGTAGCAAATGTTGTGCCATAATTCAGGATGGGAAGGAAAGAAAAATCTGCGAACTATAGGCCAGGAACTCTAACATCTGTGGCACGTAGGTTACTTAAGAAGAGTCTGAGGGCTAACATGCATATGATTTGGAAAGACAGCGTTTGATTAGAAATTGCTTTTATCAGATTCTCTACAGTATGGAAACAGGGCCACACAGACCCTCCAAACAGTAACTCACCCAGTCCCATTCCCCTACCCTATATTCACCCCTGACGAACGCACATAACACGATGGGTAACTTAGCATGGCCAATTCACGTAACCTGTACATCTTTGGATTGTGGGCGGAAAATGGAGCACGCAGAGTAAATCCACACAAACACAGAGAGAATGTGCAAACTCCACACAGAGAGTCACCAGAAGCTGGAATCAAGCCCAGATCCATGGGACAACGAGGCAGCAGTGAGCCACCATGCCACACTTGCTTGTTGTCAACACAGTTCAAAGACACAGGTACAAAATCTATTCTGCCCTTCACCCATGATGCAAGATCCAATAAAACATACCATGGATAGTTTATTCTCCACTGAAAATGTCATATTATTATTATTTCATATTGATTGTTATTATTCATTTTAATAATTATTATTAATTGTTGTTTTTAGACTGAACAGATTGCATGGCTTGGTGAGTGGGAGATCACGCCTCACAAATTTGTTTGAGTTCATTGATGAAGTGACCAGTAACGTTGATGTGGGCAGGGCGGTAGACATAGTCTGCATGGTTTTCAGTAAGGCTTTGACAGGCTGTTCTGGAAGGTTACAATCGCAAAGAATACAGCGGGAGCTGGAAAATTGGATATACAATTGGCTTGATGGTAGTAAGCAGAGCATAATAGTGGAAAGATGCTCTTGGACTCAGTGAGCCTAACGTCAGTGTAGAGGAGTTTGTTGGAGGGAATTCTGATGAATAGGACTTCCTGAGACACAAGACGTTGCTCTGGGGTCAGTGCTGGGTCCATTTCTGTTTATTATCTATGTCAATTATATTCTTGAGAATGTACAAGGCATGATTAGTAAATTTGAGGATGACACTAAAATAGGTGGTATCGTGAACAGTGAGGAAGTATTCAGAAATTGCAGCACGACCTTAGTCAACTGGAGAAGTGGGTCGGGGAATATTTTTGCACTGTTAGATCAAGGCAGGAGTTTCATGGTAAATGGTAGGGCTTAAGGAGTTCAGCTGAGCAGATGGACCATGAAGTTCAGGTGCACCGTTCTCTGAAATTGGAGTCACAGGTGGACGTGGCAGTGAAGAAGGCTTTTGGCACACTGGCATTCATCGGTCAGGACATGGAGGAGAAAATTGGGATTAAATGTTGTAGTTATACAGGATGTTGGTGCGGCTGCAGTTATAGTGTTGTGTTCAGTTTTGGCACTTTGCAATAAGAAGGATATTTTTAAGTTGGAAAGCGTGCAGATGGAATTTACAAATATGTTGCCAGGGCTCAACATTGTGACTTATAGGGAGAGGTAGGACAAGGGAGAACGTTCTTCTTTTGAGTGTAGGAGACTGAGAGGGATCCAATAGAAGTGCACAAGATTATGACAGGCATGGATAGGGTGAATGGACTCAGCCTATTTTACCAGAGTTGTGGAATTGAGGACGAGAGGACATCACTTTAAGGTGAGAGGGGAAAGAGTAAAGGGAAACTGTTGGAAACTGTTTTACACAATGAGTAGTACGCAGAGGGAATGCGCTGCCAGTGGAAGTGGTTGAAGCATTCATAATAACAATATTTAAACGTCATTTGGACAAGTACATGGGCAGGAAAGGAAGAGAAGTCTATGGGCCAAGTGCTGGGGAATGGGGTTAGTGTGGATGGACATTTGGGTCAGCATGGACCCGTTTGGGTCAAAGAGCCTCTGTCCATGCTGTAGGACTTGATTACTGTATCAATAGAACAGCATTTGTATCAAACTCTCGTTTACCTTTGATCATGAGTTCGAATAATATTTGGTAAAGGTTCTTTCAAGTTAACTTTGCAGATATTTTGCTTTTCGGTTTGTTATCGTGTGTGTGTGTGTGTGTGTGTGTGTGTGGTGTGTGTTTGTGTGTGTGTGTGTGTGTGTGTGTGTGTGTGTGTGTGTGTGTGTGTGTGTGTGTGTTCCACAGTAGTTTTTAGAGGGAAATTTCAATGTACATATTTGCAAATCCTCTGTCATTCTTGTTTCCATCACAGTTTGAGGAATTTTGCTTTTGTCATAAAGGTGTTGTTTTAGCAGATTTAAGAAATCCATCTGACGTGTTCCTAACACTGACTCTGACACACACTCAGAACTATATCCTTGGCCACATCACCATACTAGTTATATTTTTTTGTGGAGGAGTGGCGCGAGAAAAGGTAACCGCGTTCCAAAAGCATAACAAATTATAGACTCAGTGAGCCTAACGTCAGTGTAGAGGAGTTTGGTGGAGGGGATTCTGAGGAATAGGATTTCCATCCATTTAGATAGACAAGGACTGATTAGGGATAGTCAACATGGCTTTGTGTGATGAAAATCATGTCTCATTGATGTGTTTGAGTATTTTGAAGATGTGACGAAGAAGAGTGAAGAAGGCACTGTTGTATATATTGTTTACACAGACTTCAGCAAGGTGTTTAATAAGGTTCCCCATCGGAGACAGGTTACTAAGGTTAGATCACAAGGAATCCAGGAAAGCTAACCAGTTGGAGACAAAATTGTCCTGAAGGCAACGGATTGTTTTCCAGACTGGAGGCCTGTCGCCAGCGGTATGCTGAAAAAATCAGTACTGAAAACATCGCTTTTCATCATGGATATAAATAACTTGGATGGGAATATCGGAGGCATGGTTATTAAGTTTGCAGATAACATCAAAATCATGGTGCAGTAGAAGATTCAGTGAAGTAGATTATCTCAGAGTACAACGGCACCGTTGACCATCAAAGAGCCAAGGACGGGGAGAGAAAGTTTAATTTAGATATTTATGAGGTTTTGCATTTCGGTAAGTTAAAGCAGGGTCGTGCCCTGGGGAATGTTGCTGAACAAAGTGATCTCCTGATGCCGGTTCATAGTTCATTGAAAGTGTAGTTGCAGGTAAACAGGGTGGTGAACAATGCAGTTGGAATTCTTGCCTGAATCGGTCAGAACATGAGTATAGATGTTGGGGTAGCATGTTGCGCTTGCACAGGGACGCTTGTGAGGCCACATTAAGAATCCTGCGTACAATTTGGTTGGTTCTGCTAAAGGATTGATGTTGTTAAGCTGGAAAGGGTGCAGAAAACATTTATAATGGCTTTCTGGAACCTGAAGGATTCATCTACAGGGAGAGGATGAACAGGTTAAAGTTTTTTTTCCCCTGGACTGTCGGATGCTGAGGGGTGACATGAAAGTGGTTTATAAAATCATAAGGGGTTTGGTAGCCTGAATGGCCAAGGTCTTTTCCCCAGGGTCGGGGAGTCCACAAGTAGAGTCATAAGTTGAAGGTGACTGTTAAAGATTTAAAAGGGACCTTAGGGGTAAGTTTTTTCATGCAGAGCGTAGTGCATGTACAGAAAGTGCTGTCAGAGAAAGTGATGGAAGCGGGTACAATTATATGTTTAAATATATCTGTACAGGAACATGAATAGGAATGGTTCAGAATGATATGAGCTAAATGCTGGTAAGTGGGACTAGGTCAGATTGTGATATCTGGTCAGCACGGACGAGCTGGAATAAAGGATCTGTTCCCACGCTGTATGACTCTCGAATTGAATAAGAAGGACGAGGAAACATTCTGAAATGGGTCTTTCAAGTGAAAATTCATTTCCCCAGAAGTTTGAGGTGCCTCTCTGATTACAAGAATTCAAAGCTGAGTTAGTTGAATATTTGACAGAGAAGTGAATCACGGATATTGGAATACAGACATTAAAGTGGGGTTGTCAACACAACCTGATCAGCCACAATCTTAGTGCCTGGTGGAAAAAGCTCGAAGTATCACATGACCCCCTCCAGCTCCTCAGTCTCATGTTTCTGTAATCCATTGAGCCCCTAAAACCTGCTAGACAGGAGCAGTTGGAGACCACTTGCTGCTGTAAACTGGTGCCAGAAATAGAGGCTGCCATTCAGTCCCTTAATGCTGTCACATACAATTTGGGGAGATTTGGAAATGTAATTGGAAATCCCAGAATGATTATGGAAGAAAACCCTCATCTCTCGTTACAGAGCTGCCCCTCTCTGCAACTTGTGTGTCATTTAGTGGTCATGTTGCAGACCCAGATTCATTGTGAATACAGCCCCCATACCACACCAAGAGATGGCTCACAAGATTCTCTAGTCTCCCAGGCCACAGCATTCAAATAGACCTTCCAGGAAAATAACACCGCTAACTTTCCAATAACAGAATGTGAGAACATCAGAAACAAGAGTATGTTGTTCACCACCACCCCCCCCCCCCCAAACAAGCCTGCCTTGCCCTTCACTAAGATCGTGACTGATGTGTTCCTAGTCTCAAATCCTCTTTAAAGTCCAAATCTTCATAACTCTCAACTCTCTGACAGGTCAAAATCCATCTCCAACCTCTCCAAACACATCCATCGAACACAGAACATTGAACAGTACAGCACAGTAAAGGCCCTCGACCCTTGATGTTGTACCACCCGGTTATCCTACTCTAAGATCAGAATTGCCTACATTCTTCCGTGCACTTTCTTCCATGTGCCTATCCAAGAATCTCCCACGTTTTCCTCACGTAATTGACTCTACACCCACCAGTCTCTGTGTGGAAAAAAACTTATCACTGACATCTCCCCTAAACCTTCCTTTAATTACCTTAAAATTATGGCCGATGGTGATAGACATTTCTGCCCTGGTGAAAAGTCTCTGGCTATTCACTCTCTCTTTGCCTCATCACCTTTTACACCTCTATCAAGTCCCCTCTCATTTTTCTTAATGTAAATGAGAAAAGCCCTAGCTCCTTCAACCTTTCTTCATAAGACCTGCCCTCCAGTCCAGCCAGCATTCTGGTAAATTTACTCTGCACTCTTTCTAAAGCTTCCTCATCCTTCCAATAATGGGATGATCAGAAGTGAACAAAATATACCAGGTGCGGTCTAACCAGGTCTCTACAGAGCTGCAGCATAACCACACTGCTCTTAAAGTCAATCTCCCTTCTAATGAAAGCTAACACACCATTCGCCTCCTTAACAACCCTATCAATTTAGGTAGCAACTTTGAGGTATCTATGGACATGGACGCCAAAATCCCTCTGTCCTTCCACACTGCCAGGAACCCTGCCTATAACCCTATATTCTGCAAATTTGAACTTTCAAAGGGAATTACTTCACGCTTTTCCAGCTTGAATTCCATTGGCCACTTCTTAGCCCAACTCTGCATTATCTTAATGTCCTGTTGCAACCTACAAAAGCCTGCAAACACCCTTGTAACACTTTACAAACCTTTGTGTCATCGGAAAACTTACTAACCCACCATCCCATTTCCTCATCCAAGTCAGTTATAAAAATCACAAAGAGAAGAGGTCCCAGAACTGATCCATGCGGAACACCACTTGTCGCTTTCAGAGATCTAACTCCCCTAACTCTCTGTGCAAGAGAATTCCTGACATTCACTATCCTATGTATGAAGGAAGCATTCTGTGCTTCTACACCATGACGTGTTAATATGAACAAAAGAGGAAACACGAGGGATTAGACAGAGCGACTGGCCCTGAACTCAAGGCAGTATTAGACTGTGGTTGACATCAAGGAGTCTGAGGAAAATCGCACTTAATAAGAATTGATTACGGTCTCTACACTGTTTGGAATCATTCACATCACAAGGAAGATATTTATCATCAGTGGACATCAATTATCGCAGCCGTGGGGCATCACTGCAAGAGATTCTCAGGGTAGCTCCCTCAGCCCAGGCATCCCCAATTTGTCATCATAGAATCCTTACAGCATGGAAGGAGGCCATTCAGCCCATTGAGTCCAAGCTGAGCAGAATTGGGGATATTCACTGACGTTTACATAGTTTTCAGAACAAGGTGACCCTGCTCAGCTATTGAAGCTGTGTCTATGTGCAACAAGACCTGGACATCATTCAAGATTGTGCTGTTAAAGTCTGGATAGCATTCATGTAACAGCACTGCTAGACACTGTACATTTCCACAGTAAAAGGTACAGCTCATTCGACACCTCAATCTGGGTTCACAAGAATATGTAGAAGTCATTCAACCAATCAAACTATTGGACAAGTTGTGTGATAGCTCATTCAGTCCCTCTGCCAAATACACAGTAAGAGAAGGAATCTGCTCACTCCCTCACTTACATGGGATCAGAAAGAGAGTGTGTTGCAACTGGAGTTACTTACTGAGGGGCAGAAAGCGATAATTCACCTTCTCAAGTCACCAACCCAGGAACAGGAAGGTGTCAGAAATGCTCCAACTTCACAAACAAATGGAGCATGGACTAAACAGATAGACTGCACCACCTTGTTCCTCGTCCCTTAATTACTCTAATACATATGTGTAACTTTAACATGGTTTTCTGGCAGTAGTAATGAAGCCAACTTTTTATACTCATTCACCAAGGTGTCTTGCATCTCCAAGGGGTCAGAAGGTGTTGCAGAATTGTTAACTCTTTCATATTGATGGTATTGTGACTGCTGACAGGATTGTGTCCAAAGTGACATTCAATTCAGTGCAACACAGTAACTGTGTATTAAAATGTCAGGGTTCATTCAGAGCATGTACCTCTCTGTCAATAGACATGAGGGTTCTGCACAGGCATGTAAACTATCGGGAGTCAATCATCCAGTTAAAAATACGGAATTTTCACCTTATTCAGCTGTTTGGGATGTAATGAGTATTCGTCCATAGCCATCAAGGTTCAGCTTCTTATTCTGTCACAAGGCTACAGATTAAACACAGAGTTATGCCCTCTCTCCACATGGTGCCATCGTACCAGGGTTTAGTCCGTAGAAACTCCTTTGCATTGTCTTGGTGACAAAGAGATCATTATTGATAAAGCTGACCAAATGTGTACACAATGAAATAAAATACTCTCTCAACAAAATACACCATTAGGAAAGATATACTAACTCTGGTACTTCAATCATTTTGTACGAAAAGCCATATATCATTTACTTCCTGTCCCATATGCATTATGTTACTGATTTATAACCAAGGGCATTTAGGTCCTTTTCAACAACAGAACTTCCCAACCTCTCACCATTTAATAAATATAAATGAGAATCATAATATTTGTTGTACCCATCTGAATCATTTTATACGAAGCGAACAGTTATTTCCCAAGCACTGATCCTTCTGATACAACACAAGACTTCTACCCAAAGAAAAACACTACTCCCTTCATTTTGCCAATTATCCAATTTTGATCCATTTGGTGTATTCCACCCCGACCTACCCATGGACTCTAACATTCCCCAATCACCAGCATTCAACCATGCCAAACTTTTTGTGAAAATTCAAATGCTCTACTCCCATTGATTCTCAGTTGTCGATATCACAACGGACAATCTCCACCACCTCCAGCAGGTTTGTCAAAGATAATTTCCCTTTCCTGAATCGAGGCTGACTCTACCATATCATATCATTATTCTCAAAGCGTCAGTTGTCACGTTCCTTATAAAGTGTTACAATGTGTTGCTCACAGCTGATGTAAAGCTATTTATTTTCCTGGTTGTCTTCTCCATCCTGTTATAAATATTTAGTTGAAAATCACACAACACCAGATTATAGTCCAACAGGTTGAATTGGAAGCACACTAGCTCTCAGAGCGTCGCTCCTTCATCAGGTGGTAGTGGAGGGCTCAATCCTAACACGCAGGATTTTTAGCAAAAATGTACAGTATGATGCAACTGAAATGATACTTCGAAAAATTGACTGTCTGTTTAGCCTTTCATCTGTTAGAATACCGTGATAGTTTCAGTTCTTTCATGCATAAATCTCAAAACATTTTTAAAAAGTTTCATTGTCTGATTAGCTGTTCACTATGGTGAAAGCTAGACAATATGTCGACGGTGTTGGCCCCCTGTGTTCTCTCTCTATGTCGTGACGCTTAGACGGTAACCATATGTTTGGGTCTCTCTGAATGGACGCAGCAGCTGATAACACAAACCCGGAAAAAGTGTCCATAGAACCTCTCTTTACTCTGTAATGACACGAGCAAGTCAAATCCTCACACACACGGTGCACCCATTTAGTGCTGAAAGTGTTTCTCTTCTTAGCGGAAAAAACCGTTACATCTCTCCACAGTCCCACACTCACAGTTCCTCTCTCCAAAGAAGCAGACGACAATGTAACATTGCCTTTCTCTGTATCTCAGCAACTACAATGGCAGCACTTGTATTGCAGATGGAGTAGATCACCACACTTCGAAAAGAAGGGCAGAGGGAATATAATTCAGTTTAAACAGGGACACACCAAAATTAACATGATATTCAGGAAGATGTGACAAGGGGAAATCTGAGAATAAACTCCCATTTTATTTTCCTTCTGGTTCATCATCAGCAGTCCCTTTGTTCGCTTTGCATTTCTCTTTCACTCTTTATATGTTTTTTTCTCCTGATAGACGCTGTCATACTTGCTGAGATTCTCCAATGTTTTCAGACACTGGAGAATTTTATTTCAGATCTGCATCATTTACAGTTCCTTGGTTTATTTCACCTTTAATGCTGTTGTTTCACAGAATGTCTGCATCACTGGCAAGGGCAGCATTTGTCATCCATCACTAATTGCCGTTGACTGCGAGACCATTTGTTAAGTCCATATGGAGCTGATCTTTTTTTGTCACACGTAGTTCCTTTACCAAAGGCTATCAGTGAAATAATAAAAGAAATCCTGATTGTTTATGGTTGCCGTTTGTAAAATGAGGTTTCATCCAATGGTTGCCATTCAAATTTAAGTTCTAACATCGGCTGTGGTAGGATTTGAAACAATGCATTTAAAGTCATAACTTGTGCCTGTGAATTCCATCTGAATTACACGGCCAGGGACATTATTACTCTGATATGAGGTCCCTATTATGAAATAACTGGAGAGACAAGAAAAGGTTTGTGGTCAAAATACTTGTAACTGGAAGAGTGGTCAGAAAAGGATTGGAGCCACAGAATATGAGGTTATGAAGGAGGCAGATGGTGGCTAATTCAGCAACAGCACACTGAGGTAGAGTTGGAGACTGGGGATATTATAAAGATAAGGGTAGGCAGGTTTGATGACAGAGAGAATACAGTGTTATAAAACAGTTCAGAGAAAAGGGTAGACTCAACGGTCTGAACAGTCTTGTTCCTTCTTAGATGTTTATGAGTGAAGAGTCTGATATTGATGTTCACGAAGTGGAGTTTGTGACTGAAACTGAAGATAACAGTTTATGCATTTTTAATATATGAATAATCGAAATAGCAATAACCTTCACCATCGTTTATAGAATGGACAGAAATTTGCTTACCAGGAACACCAATAATAGCAAGGATGGGATAATACCCAGCTTGAATAATTCTCAGTACGGCTTCTATCCGCAACTCTATCCATGCCCAATCCTGAGAAAGCAAGTAAAGAATCGCAGATAAACTCATGTCCATTGTTGGAACATTCTAGTCTAAAACATTCAGATTCTGATCCATTGTTGGAACATTCCAGTTGAATACTGTCAGATTCTGAACCATTGTTGTAACATCCCAGTGTAATGTTCTCAGATTCTGATCCATTGTTGGAACATTCCAGTCTACTGTTCTAAAATTGTCTTCCTCTACCTTTTTCTGTAGCTGCTGATTCCAATCACCTTGAGGATGGCACTGCCGCTGATACTCTGTGGTAACAGGTTGAAGAAAGCCCCTTATTAATAGAAGAGGAAAGCCTCCAGGGACACAGTTAGGATCCATGAAGACTGACATCAATCACAGTCACCGAACAAACAGCTCAATTTAACCCCTTTCACAACAACCATGACAAATGGCAATAATACTTGGTCTTCCTGAGATGTTGATATCGCTGTCGGTCTAATGGCACGTCACGAATTGTAAAGTTAGAGGTGAGGCAGAGAGATAATGCTTTGTCTTCACTAGCTCAGTGATTGTCCTCTCTTTTGGCAGGGTCGGAATTGCTAGGCTCCTGAGGCTGTGTCTGATTACCAGGCCTGCATCTTTTGGCTTTATTTATTTCCATTTAACTTTGACATTTATCTTATCGACATTCCATTGCTTAGGTGGAGTTAGGCATTTTTGAGACCTACTACAGCTGTATAGACGGTGTAGATACAGTCTATTCCTTGTCGTCTTTGCAGCCGAGGCCTGGTCCTGTAGAGTGATGGTCAAACTCTCACTGAACAAGGATTCTTAGTTTTACCTTTCACCAATTATTGCTGGGGTCTCAGTAGGGGAGTAAGGCAGAAAATCTCTCCCGGCTGCTGCACACTCTGTGATGTCTCTCAGAAGTGTCTTTTGATATTCATTCCTCCTGGATTGGAGAACTGCAGGTCAGACAATGTGCTTCCTCAATTGGTTTTTGGACAAGTTTGCGTTTCTAGGATGTTACCATTTTAGAGCAGTTACTGTTTTAATTAAATAACTTATTAATCTAAGTTTTCCAATAAATTACATTATTTCAAGTTACTTTTGTTGTTGTTTTTTTGCCTACAGTGTTTGAATAAATTGCGTTTTGCTTAATGTCAAACATTTTGACCAAACGAATTGCACCTGAAACACAGCACCTCACAATTACTTTTAAAATAAGAAAACGTTCGGGTCGAGACGACCTTCTTCATATATTATGAGAGGGGTCTTTTCGGGTCCATAATAAAAAGGATAGATATTCATGTTTTAATTAGATAATTATTTAATGGACAATAGTTTCAGCAACACGGGGTTTGACAGCGGAATGCACCGAGTTGGATGAGTGATAACTCTGTCAGGAATTATATCAGATACACAATCCATATCACAGTTCCAGCCCAGATATAAGACCAGATAAGATATCTTCTCAGCACGGAGTACTGTGCAGACCAGGCTCAGTACAACTTAACAATCTGTCCAGGATGGAATACTGTGCAGCTCTCAGTAATCCACTAGCTATCTGTCTAACATGGGGAGCAGTACAGACCACACTGGTGCATTGATTAAGAAGCCTGGACAAAACTGTCTGTCCAGCATGGGTGATATGTAGCCCACACCGGTGTCTTCTTCTATAAACGTGGACAAGGTATCATGTTCAGTGTGGGGATCTGTATTGTGAATAACAGTGAATGCATCTGTTACCCTCCCACCATGCAGAGCTGTGTGCATCACCCCATTGCATTGTTCAGTAACACTGTGTTAGATCCCTGCGCAGTGTGAAGAAAGTAGCAGCCCATGCTGGAAGTGACAGCATATGCAGCTCCCGTCCATTTACAGCTCCACACCTCCGTTGTGCAATGACAAGGGGTGTTGTGGGTGTGTAAATCACTGGCAGAGAGTGATGATAGAGGAATCAGTTAAAATACCTACAATCGAAAGCATTTTGTGAAAAAAGATGGAGAGATTGAGAGACGACTTCATGGAAGATCACAGGTTTCAGAATGCTGAAATGAAGGTATTTCGAGATCATCCTACAACATGAGCCAGTAATTGCAGGAATGATGGGTGAATGGGACATTAGTGTCAGTTCAGATGATGGAGAAGTTTGGATAAGCATTTGTTCTGCTGCTTTGTAACTGGGAGTGATGTCAGCAGAGGTTATGACTCATTGGGCTGAATCGAACAATAGTTTGTGTCGGTGCCATTTTCATTGAGTTTGACAGAGGGATTGTCTGTACGAGGCTGAGTTAGTTTCCTGTGCTATCTTATGGAACTCACCTCATTAACTACCGCCCCACCCCATGGTGTCCCTCTCTTTCAATGGTGCTCCCTCTACTGCATGCAGCACTCTCTCTCGCTCTCTCTCTCTCTCTGCTGCTCCCCCTCACCTTTGCAATACTCCCACACGGCGATAGAATGTTCTGTAGAATTCCAATTATGGAATGTTCCAGACAACGTTCCACGTTGTTCCAATGGGCAGAAAAATGTCAGTGCCCCAATATGTAATACGTAACGGGAAGGAGTAGAGATGTGTGTTTTTAAAATCACATACTATTTAAATCCATCATGAGACCGTTCAACCATTTAAACGTGCGCTAGTATTAATAAGCTCGGGGGTGATCTGATTGTGCTCTGAGCTCCATCTTAGAGGAGCTTCAGACACTCAACCCCCTTGGGTTTATGTCACTGACCAGACGACACTCCAGAACTTTTACCCCGGTTTTCTTCAAGCACCTGTTCAAGGCCATTTCCCATGGAGGACGGACTCTCCTAACAATATATTCCACCAGCTTTATACGTCTATATAATGGTAAACACATTTTACACAGACATACTCTTATTTTTATGGTTATCAATATCGAATTACAATTAATAATTCTGGTTATTTCACTTGTCTCACTTTATTGTATTCAGCTGAAGACAGCTTCTAAACACTTTTCTCATTATAACATACAAATCATAGCAAAGAACATTTTTATCCTCAGCCATTATCTTGACCGTTCTCTGAATTGTACCGTTTTCCTTGTTATGAAAATTTCTATTGCCCTTTGTCTGTGCCTTTTTTCTGTACGTAGCAGTTACACAGTCTCCCACGCAGTTGGCTGGACGGCTGGTTAGCGATGCACAGGGAAACCAACAGCCCAGGTTCAATTCTCCACACTGACAGAGTTTACCATGAAGGGGACGGTCTCTCAACCTTACCCCATCACCCGAGGTGTGGTAACCCTCAGCGTAAACCACCACGACTGGTCTCTCTCTCTCTCTCTATTGACAGAGCAGCCCCATGGTCCTTTGGAACTGTATTGTATCACTGTTAACATTTTAAAATGTTATCCATGTCATCATTTCGTTTTGCCTTATAGTCCTGGATGTTGTGGAGCAGTGTTATTTTGGACCACTGTCAGCATTACCCCCACACTGTACATTCCTGCCATTTCCCCAAAAATCCATGAGTCCGTCGGTATTTATGTGGTCTGTGTCACAAAAAATTCAATATCTCTGCCTCCAATTACCTGCAAAAAAAAAACAATTTATCAAAAACAAAATTAACGTCATATCTGTGTGTCAGAATTTTTTTGTGTCCTTACCTTAGAAAGGATATAATTACATTGGAAGCAGTTCAGAGATGTTTCACTTCACTGCGATGAAGAGCTTATATTATGGAGGCTTGAACAGGTTGCTCTTGGAATGAGACATGATTTGGTTTAAACACACAAAACCTAGAGGAGAGTGGATCAGGTAAATACACACTGTGAGTTTGTATAGTCCAAACTTGTGTCATTTTCATAGAAATTCGACAATATTGAAGCACGACCTTCTGCCCATCGAGTGCACACTGACCCAACGAAAAGCATCCCAGACAGCCCTGCCCCATCCACGTAACCCAACTTTTCCCATGACTAACCCACCTAACCTACACATCCCTGGGCACAATGGGAAAACTGTCATGGCCGATCCACTCTAAGTTGCAAATCTTTAGATTGTGGGGAGAAACTGTAGCACTGGGAAGAAACCCACACAGACACTGGGTGAATGTTTAAACTCCACATAGAAGGTCGCCCAAGGTTGGAATTAAGGTCAGCTGCTTGGTGATGTGAAGCATCAGTGTTGAACACAGATCCACCATGATCCTCTGTGGCTTAAGAAAAATAACTGTGTGACTTGTTCCCGTTACTGAACCTGACCCAGTCTGAGACTTTATCATCGGCCATATCACCAACCTGGTTACATTTAAAGTTTGTTGCGAGCAATGTAGGAGTGACACTAGAAAGGCAAACTGTTGACACCCTCCAATCTCAGTCAGAACCAGAGTGAGGAGAAATTCACAAAGTGGGATTTCATTCAAGTGTGAATTCTCTTTCCCAGAAGTTTGATAGCTGAATCTTTATTTTATATCGATGCTGGATTTGTCTGCTTTTCCATAGACAAGTGAGTCAGGGATAATGGTGCATGGAGAAAATACAGCAGCTGGGAACACACTGAGATGAGCCACGTCCTTAATTACTGGTAGAGTAGTGTCAAAGAGCCAAAAGGCCCAATCGTGTCTGTCAGCCCTATGCTCTGATGTTCCTTTCAGCCCTTGGGACCTGCTATAATGGGCCAGATCGTGGCCGTTCCAATGGTTCGGTGTAGTTTCAGAAATGGACTTGGAAAAATCAGGCTGAGTCAAGAAGTGACCCTATCACACCCCCACACCCCCAATCCCTCTTTCCAGGCCTCCCCACTTTGTAACTTCTGTTCCCCACTTGGGTTATGTTACAAACCCAGATTCGTTGTGGATACAGTCCCCATACCCCACCCAGTGTAAACTCAAACAAATTCACTACTCTCCCTGAATGCAATGTTGTACAAAACGACTTCCAGGAAAATAACCAGTTACTTTCCAAAAGCATAACATAGGAATGAAAGAAATAGGAACAGCGGGTCTATTCGGCCCCTCAATCCTGCACTGTCATTCAATTATGGCTTGTCTACTCTAGGGCTCAACTCCACCTTCCTGCTAACGGCTTGTATCCTTCAACTCGCTGATATGTCAAAAACCATTCCACTCCATCTGCATACATTCAGTGTCCCAGCTCCCCCCTTCCCCCCACACCCAAGTCTCTGTGTTAGGGTATTCCAGATATTCACTACCTTCAGAAAGAAGACATTTTTTGCATCTCAGTTTGAATTTAGTATCCTTTATTCTTTACCTATAATCCCCAAATTCAACACTCTGGCCAAGAGAAGACCCATATTCTCTACATTTACCTTCAGCCCTCTCTGTATTTTGCACGTTTCAGTCACATCACCCACATTCATTTCAACCATAATGAATAATCGCCTCACCAATTTAGATGTACTCAATAATTCAACTTTTGCAATCCAGGAACCCGCCTAATGAACCAACCTAGTTACTTGCTTCATCAGCATGCTGACTTTATGTTACATACACAGAAACACTCTAATCTCTTTGAACTGCTCCTTTTTTGGGAGTCATTTTCATTAAGTAACAGCCTTACTTTTGGTTCTCAGTGTCATCCACAAACTCGGATGTATACTGCACTCAGCTTGCACCGTCAGGCTGTCAGTATAGATGGTCAATAACTCATGCCATCGGATTGATATTTGTGGTACTCCACTTGATACATTTCATCATAAAGATCTATTAATCGTTACTCTCCAATTTCTATGTGTTAACCAATCGTCATTCCATCAAATATATTATCCGTCATATTATGAGCTCCTGTATTGTGTAAAAACCTTTATTTTATGATACCTTAAGGAAAATCTTTGGCAAGCCTCATGTCTACCAGTTCCCTTTCATCAAGTCCGCTTGTTACATTGTCAGGGGTATCCAGATAAACTTTGCATGATTTTTTACATATCCCCTTTCATAAAACCCTAACGATTCTGCTTGAAGCATTTCTAAATGCCCTGCAATTCCCTTCTTAATAACAAACTCTCGCAGATTCCCAACAATAATGGTGAAGCTAAATGGTTCCCAGCAATAATGGTTCAGTCTCCTCCTTTCTTAAAGACAGTCGCCACATTGGACGTACTCCAGTTTCGCTGTAACACTCCTGTAATCCAAAGAATTAGAGAATATTTTACACAGTGCCACCAGTCACTCTGTAACTACTTCCTTTAAAACCAGCTATGAATTTCTGCAGACCTGTCCCCACTTACACTTCTCTATTTGTTTTAAAAAAACTTTGTTCCTTTTGTTCGAACGTCCCTACTAATACCATTTTGTTTTTAGTATTGAAATATTTACAGCGCCTCACCTTGTGAGGACTAATGTAAAATATTGGTGTAAATTATCTGCAAATTTCCTCTGGGCAATTCCCCCGTCACACCCTTCAGATATCCTCAATATACTTTCCTGACTTCATTTCCACAAAAAGTCACGCACTCATCCTGATTTATTTTGTTATAAACACAGAAAATCTCATGCTGCTTGGTTTTATATATCTTGCCAATTTACTTGCATCATATCTTTTATTTCTTTTTCCTCACTTTCTCATTATCTAGATTCATTTCATCGACCCTTTTATTCTTCTCCATTCTGACTACCTCTTCCTATTATTCTTACATTTGCCATATGTAGTTCCTAACATTCCACCTGCTTGCACTTGGCCCAAATGCCTCTGTACATTTCCCATTAATATGTTTGTCCAACTGTCTTTTCAATATTGTAGCTGTATCTACCACTTTTCCTCTGACAGCTCATTCCATGCAAACGTCACCCTCTGCATGAAATGGTTGCTTCTTCGTCCCTTTTAAATCTTCCCCTTTCATCTTAAAGCTATGTCCTCCATGTTTGAAATTCACTATTTTGTCAAAAAGACGTTGACTATGCAACCTATCCATGTCTCTCATGATTTTATACACTTTTTTTTATTCATTTCACCCCTCAACCTCCTAGACGCAATCTGATATTAACTTCAAGACCAATCATTTAAAAATAATCACTAGAAATTTGAAACAATATTAAAAGCGAATGGCAAACAGCACACAGCCCCAAACATCATACTGTGATTTATTTTTCTCCATATGACATTACTAAGGCAGCATGAAACTCTTACTAGTGCCAATAAGAAGTCAAACACCTGATTTTTTTTTTGTCTGAAGGGGGCGAAGGTCTCTACAGTGAAAACGTATCTCTGCCCAAATCTATGTAATGCCACATAGTCAACATTCTTCCTCTTGGTTTCCCTATTTGGTTGTGCCTTCTGTAGCTTGCACTCAGTATAGAGAACCCTTTTCCCCAACTCACATCTTAATTTAAACCCATTTAACATCATCTTCTCGTTCACCACTGATAAAAGCCCGATTTATCTTTTGCCACACCCTCTTTACACTGTCATCCATCCCCCACCTCTGACAAGGGAATAAAAAGCCCATTTTCCAATCATTTGCAATTCTGAACAAGTGTCAGACTGGACTTGAAACGCTAATTCTCTTTCTATGTCTCTGCAATGCTGCCAGACCTGCTGAGTTTCTCCAGAATAGGCACAGCACAAATTTTCAATTAAACAAACAACTATGGATACTGGAAATAAAAAGACAAAAAACGCTGTAGGATCTGGGAACTTAGTAGAAGGGACACTTAAACGAAAGATTAACTCTGCATTCACTCCTGAATATGCTGCCAGACCTGCATAGTTTGTTCAGCAATTTTTTTTGAAAAAGTTCCAAAATTGTGTGTCAAAGCTGCTCATACGCCCTGTTCAGCATGGACTTCCATACACCAGGAAGTGAACGATAACACAACGTGCACAAAGTCCTTGGTTCCATAAGTTTGGCATCACTGATACTATAGAGCTCTTAATCATGGTCAGGGCGAAAAACAGAGGGAAACACATTCACTTCAAATACAGAAGATGGCATTATAGGAAAGGAAAAAATCAGATGAATATGTTAAAGTGTTTGAGTAATGTAACAAATTGGAGGCGTGACACCCGGGAGAAACCCTCAGCAGAATGAGTATATGAAAATGGAAGTGTTACCACATCAGAAACATAGGTCACTGTGTACAGGCTGATGGGTGAATGGGTCTCGATGTGAACTGCGGGACGGTCAGGGGAATGGAATCACAGATATTGCAGTGAACTGGTCCTATCATGTGATGCTGCGGACAGCAGCAACAGCAGAAGCAGCATTGTAATTAATCACAATCTGTAACTGTTTACCCAGGATAATCTACCAGTCTACCATGAGCATCAAGCTAATCGATTGTTCAGTGACGAATGTGGGTGAACGTGCTAGAGTCAGAATCATGTGTATCTAAACGTAATGCTAACCCATTAAAGCTACCGCAATTGACTGGTTGGATTCCAGACATCAGGGCTAACATCTGGGAGTGAGGGAGATGTTAGTCCAAGACTAACAGATCAGATCTAAGATTTGCAGTCCTGCCACATCCAGTCCTAAATGTAAACGGACCATTAAAAAACTTATTGGAGGAGAGGACTCCAGATATATCACCATCCTAAATAATGGAACAACCCTGCACATCAATGTAAAAAACAACAATACAATGTATGTACCATCCTCAGCCAGAAGTGTTGCTTGGGTGATGCAGATCACCCTCACCATGATGTACATGGAATCACAGATGCTAGTCTTCAATCAATTCGATTTGCTGCACGTGAGATGAAGAAACAGATGTAGATACGACAAAGGCAATGAGCCCTGACACCATTCTTGTAATAGGACTGAAGACTTGTGCTGCACAACAAGCCGTGTCCCTGGGGAAGCTGCTTCATACCAGCTCCAACTCTGATATCGCCCTTGCAATGTGGAAAATTACTCAAGTATATCCAGTCTTCTAAGAGGAGAATAATTACAATATGACAAATTACCACGCCCTCAGTCCCATCTGGATACTCAAATTTGTGGGAGTTCTTTTTGACAGTTTTGTCAAGCAGCACAGAAATAACCTGCTCAGTATGGTTTCTGATAGGTCCCCATATGGAGATACTAATCCAGACCAGACTAATGCTCTGGCAGCTGGTGGAAGTTAAAAACAATTAAAAACATATAAATATCTAAAATCTGGTATCTGTAATGGTGACCCGAAAGCCATTGTCGATTGTAAACATCTATTTCCTTCCCCAATGTACTTTCAGGAAGCGAATCTCCCGTGCTTTCCTGGTCTGGACTAAAAATGACTGCAGATACACAGACATGTGATAAACTCTTCAATGGTCTCGGAAACGGCCAAGCAAGACACTCAATTGTATCAAACTGCTTCGAATACTTCAAGTTTTAAACCGGACCCAATACCCAGCACTAGACTTGGTATTGGAAAAGGGAATGGGAGACACAGTACAGTCGACCCTGAAGAGATTTCCTTATGAACATGTAAGAGCTATTGTCAACTTTTGCAGAGCTTTCCCACAGACAGCACAGAAACATCAGGAAAGGAGTAGGGAATGGGCCTTCCCCATTCTGGGTAATGGAGAAAATTTCCTCCGTGCAGTTTTCCTCACACAGTGTTCATTTCCCTTATTATGTTTAAATCTGATCAAACATGTAATAAGAATTGCTGTCGTCACTGATGTCCATTAATTTTGCTCCTTCAATCTATATACAGGCCGTTATGTGATGACACATGCCTATTAATTATCATTTGGCTGCCATGCCTTCATGAATTGTATGCTTTTCTTAATTAAATAAAGCAAGTTCCTGGTCACTGTTCCATCTCCAACATTGGCTGAACAGCAAAACCCAAGCTCATGATCCTCTACCTGCAAAATGTACACTCAGTGTGTTCAGCTAAAACAGGGATGCAATCCGATCTGCAAGCCTTGAAACTGAGCCTCACATTGGGAATTGTAGGCTACATTTCGAAGAAACATCATTTCAAACTGGGTGAGAATTTTGGGGAGAATTGGAATTCCACAGCAACATCACGTGGTCAGTCAGCCCCGAAAACATCTAGTCAAGAGCATCGTCAAAGGTACAGCGCTGTAGTCAGTGTCCGTCGTGTTGAGGTGTTACATGTAAAGCACTATTTCATTGCAATATATGTTTTAAAGATTAACTTAGGCTGTGCTAGTGTGTGTGTTAGATCAGCTTTCATTTCTGGATTTTACTGATATTTCAGGGTCTGCCCTAAACCTCTTCTTTCCCATAGCCCCCGTTATTTATATTGCACCATTATCAAACTGCTCCAAGTTTTGGAACGATAAAACCGACAGAAAATTCGTTGCTGGAAAAGGGAACGGGACACACAATCCTGTTGACACTGCAGAGATCTCCTTCTAAACATCTGAGAGCCTGTGACAGCTGTACTCCAGCTGTCTGCTGATACCTTTAGTGTCCAGAAATCCTTAATTATATTTAATGTCCTGGATTCCACAGCCTTATGTTGGAGAGAACTCCCCAGGTTCGCCAGTCTCTGAGTACAGACATTTATTCTCATCTTAATGCAGAGTCACCTGACTGTATCTAATACTGTGGTCCCTTGTTTTAGGCACCCCAGTCAGGGGAATTACTACCTCTGCTTCCAATCTGTCTCGCCCTGTCAGAATTTTATAAATTTCTCTGAGACTTCCACTCATTTTCCTAACGCACATGGAATACAGGCCCAGTCGCCCCAAACTCTGCTTGCACAACAAGCCTGTCATCGCAGAGACGAATCAGGTCATCCTGCGCTGCTCTTCCTCAATGTCAGGTTTGTCCTTTATTAAGTAAGGAGACCAAAGCTGCACACAATACTCCACAATGTTCAAGATGGGGTCTCACCAAGGCCCTGTACAGCTGCAGTAAGGCACCCTTACTCCTGGACTCAAATTCCTTTGGATTAAAAGTCAACTCACCATTTATCTTCCTAACTGCTTCCTGTTCTGCAATAGTGCTTTCAGTGAATGGTGTAGAGGGGGATCCAAACCCTTTTCAATGTTACAGCTCCCCACTTGGTAGTTCTATGCACACTGGTCAGCGTGGCAAAGCCAATCCCAGCATTGACTGCTTGCTTGAGAACGCACTGTCTTGCATAGACCTCGGAGGGCTGCGCAGAACGAAAGAAAAAATGCTGCATAAGTTCATTTATAAATCAATATTTATTCAACCAATCCCTTTTCAAATTGTAGCTTGCCGTCCTGTTTTCCCACCAAAAGGCACGACGTCACATCTACCCCCATTGCTCTCCATTTGCCACGTATTTGCCTATTCACTCCACTTGTCTCAATCACCTTGGAGCTTTTTTACATCCTGCTCAACGACTCACAATCCGACATCGACATTTAGCACCATCAGCAGAATTGGGAATATTGCATTTGATTCCAACAACCAAAATATTGGTGTTTGTTGGTAATAGCTGGCACCCAAGTCCCGATTCCTGCTATACCCCCAAGCTTTCCATTCGAAAACACATTGTTTTATTCCTATTCGCTGTGTCACGTCAGCTCTCTCATTCTAAATTATGTTCACATATTAACCCCAGTCCCATAAAATTTGAATTTGTATGGTAGGCTTGGAGTTTTATCACCTATCTTCCTAAAAATACAGTCATATTGTATTGATTATTTCCCCATAATGTTGCTCAGTCAGTTTCTCAAATATGATTCTTCTTTCAAAAATCTTTGTTGACTTTGTCTATGCCCATAACTTTCGGTTCCAATACTTCCTCTAAAACTATTTAGTTGCCAATTCCATTCTATTTCCTTTCTTTCTCACCAAATTAATGTATTCTAGTATTGCTGGGTAGATCACTTTTTTGATTTGATTTTTTTTTTGAAGACACAACTGAAACATTTGCTCCATAGTTCTGCCATTGCCCTTTCCTCAATTCTCTGGTTTCAGACTGTCAGGAAACTGCACCGTTTTTCCCTTAATTTTGCCACGGACATGGTTTTAGAACCATTAAAAGTTCATTTTTATAACCCTTACTAATATATTCTTCAGAAACTCATCAATTCCTGTCTTAAGCTATTGAATGACTGACATTCCACAGCCATACAATCACGGGTGCATAGACTCTGTACCGTCACAAATGCAGCACAGTCGACATTAGTCCCACTTTCTGACACAAGACCCGTAACCGGGAATGTTATGGCATTTCAAGTGCGCAACTTTGTATCATTTTTTAACGGTTGTGCGGTTACCCGTGACAACTCCCATCTTAGGAAGTGCATCCCATACCCCAACACCAGCTGGGTTAAAAAATATCCTCAAATTCTTACCAAACCTCAAACCCTCCACTTTAAAATTGCGCTCTCCTGTTCTTGACCCTTTGACTAAAAGGAACAGCTGCTGACTATCCACGCTCTCCATGCCCCTTGTATTCTTAACCTTCTGAATCACACCCCCTCAGCCTTCTCTGCTCCAAAGTAAGAAACCCGAGCTTATCCAGCCTCTCTTCATAGCTGATATGCTCCATCCCAGGGAACAGCCTGGCGAATCTCCTCTGTCAGTCCAATCACAATCTTCCTGAATTGTGGATCCCAGAACTACACAAATTATTCCATCTTGGATTAACTAAAGTTCCACATAGCTCTTATAATCTAAGCCTCGATTAAAAAAAGGCCATGTTTACAGTCGCTATGCTTTATCAACTTGTGTGTTATCCTGTCCATACCCATTCAAGGATGTGTGGAGGAGCACCCGCTGAGCTTCCTAGTGTGCTGCCACTCATTTAGTACTACCCTTAATCATCGCCTTTATCAGGGTTACGATCCATCTGCCATTGATCTGCCCAACTGACCATTCCATTTACAACTTCCTGTAAATTAAGACCTTCCTCCTCATTTTCAACCACCTGGCGAACCGTTTATAAGCTTACAAAATCACAACAGGCTATAGTCAAACAGTTTTATTCAGAGGCACTGGCTTTCGATGCGCTGCTTGTTCATCAGGTGATGATGCGCTTCGAAAGCTGCTGCCTCCAAATAAAACTGTTAGACTATAATCTAGTGTTATCTGACATTTAACATTGTCCACCTCAGTCCAACATTAACACCTCCGAATTACAAGTAACAAGGGCACTGATCCCTGTGGTGCACCTTTGGACACCAATCTCCTGTCACACAAACAGCCTTCTCACACCATGCTCTGCATGTTCACACAAACTTCATTTGGATGCAATTTGGCGAGTCGATGATGAGTCTGAACTGCTCCCTTTTTTTTAGATTAGATTCCCTACAGTGTGGAAACAGGATCTTCGGCCCAACCACTCCACAAAGAGTAGCCCATGCAGATCCAATTCCCTCTGGGAGGAGCACCTAACACTATGGACAATTAGCCTGGCCAATTCACCTGACCTGCACATATTTGGACTGTGGAAGGAAGCCAGAGCACCCGAAGGAAAGCCACGCAGACGCAGGGTGATTTGGCAAACTCCACACAGACAGTCGTCCAAGGTAGGAATTGAACCTGGGACTGTGGTGCTGTGAGACAGCAGTGCTAACCACTGAGCCACTGTGCCGCTTGATGCACCTGCAGAATACCTGGGGATTCCCCATAATCTTACCCTGCCAGCAAGTTTTCATGCCCCTGTGTTAGTCAGTCCTCTTCAAGAGATGGATTTGCTTCTTCTTTCTACTTTAAGTGGCCTGTCCCTTATCCTGCCATCATTTGCCTTAAACGTAGATTAGACAGCCAGAGAAACATTCTGTTTATTTTCAACTTGCCATATGTTCAGTGAATTTTCTAAATTTCACTGTGGTCACCTCTCAATCTCGCCATCTAAAGGATTGATCTGGAGAATGTCCATTGCACTTCCTCTGCGGTCATTATATTCTTTCTCAGAGTGAGTCACCCACACTGTACACAATACTCCAAATACAGTCTCACCAACACGCTGTGAAACTGCTTCAACATGTCCTTCCATTTATATTCTGATCCCCTTAAATGAAGGCGAACATAACTTTAACGTTCCACTTATATATATATTCCTCCAAATGCCTTTCACATTAATGTACTCACTGTGTGAGTTCTTACAGAAAGCCTTCTCAAAATTCAAATATGCCAATTCTACCGGTTCCCCATTATCTATGCTGTAAGAAACAATTTCAAACAATTCCGAAGTTTGTCAAGAATGATTTGTCTGTCAGAAACACATGCTGATTCTCTCCAATGCTGCTGTTAATATCTAAATATCGAACATCACGTGGTATGTTGTACATTCCAATAGTTTTCCTACAGATGTCAAGTTTATTGGTCTGCAGTTCTCCACACTGTCTCTTCCTCCGTTGCAGATGCTCGGATCCATTCCATTTACCTACCATTCTTGGAATACGTTTACTTCCTTCCATTTATCTACAATGATTTCCGCCCTCTGCACAAAGTGCAGGAAAATAAAACACAATCATAGACAGCACAGTTAATACTTCCCTTGCTGATTTATTGTTCATATTTTGATGTGAAGTACACTTGGTTTGTCAGACAAAGAAGTGTGCAATGCAGCTAATGTTCACGTACTACCTTGTTACTGACATAAATTGACTTTATGTCTTTAGTGTCACAAGTTCCATATGATCACTTGGTATTTCTGGTTGATTTTCTGGCTCTTCCTCCACGAAGACAGATGCAAAGTAACTGGTTGATATCTCGGCCATTTCCCTGTTCCCAACAATAAATACTCCTCTCCCGATTACACAATTTCATATTTGACCTTGCTTCATTTTGTTTTCTTTGGACTACAGATTGTAAATTTATGCAGATTTTGTGTTCATAGCATGCTAACAATGGGAAAAAGGCCCTTTGGCCCAATAGTTCCACACTGCCCCTTCGAAGACTAACCCACGCAGATTCATTTCAATATGATTCTACATTCCTGAGAAGGGCTTATGCCCGAATCGTTGAATCTCCTGTTCCTTGGATGCTGCCTGACCTGCTGCTCTTGTCCAGCAACACATTTTCAGCTTTCGATTCTACATTTACGCCAGACTAATTCACCTCATGTTACCATCACTGAACACTATGGGGCAATTTAGCATGGCCAATTCACCTAACCAGCAGGGGTAGACAGGGGGAGCATATGGTAACTCCACACAGACAAATTTCTGAGTATTCTCACGTTTTCACTATGTCTGAAGTTCTTCTGAAGTCAATTCATATGTTTAATATATTTTTAAATTTGTCATGTTAACCATCATTAAGTCACTTCCTCTTTCTTTGGTAATTGTGCCTTTTAAAAAAGGTGCATTTTTCAGACTGTGCAATATTTCTATAGATGTCCTGGTCCTGACCAGATATATCCAAGAACACACAATCAGGAGAAAAGAAGTTGCGGGAGCCCTGGCTGAAAATTTTGCATCATCGTTAGCCACGGGTGAAGTCACCAAAGACTGGTGCGGAGCAAATTAGATTACTTACAGGCCCTTCGGCCAACAAGTCCACACCGACCCGCCGAAGCACAACCCACCCATACCCTTACATTTACCCCCTACCTAACACTACGGGCAATTTAGCATGGCCAATTGACCTGACCCGCACATCTTTGGACTGTGGGAGGAAACCGGAGCACCCGGAGGAAACCCACGCAGACACGGGGAGAATGTGCAAACTCCACACAGTCAGTCGCCTGAGTCGGGAGTTGAACCTGGGTCTCAGGCGCTGTGAGGCAGCAGTGCATGGGAGATCACAACTTGAAAACTTTTTTTTTGATGAACTGACCAAGAATGTTGATGAGGGCTAACCACTGTGCCACCGTGCCGCCCACAAATGTTGTGCCCTTATTCAAGAAGAATTGCAACGAAGAACATGGGAACTATAAACCAGTTAGCTTCACAACTGGGATAGATATCGTACGAGAGAAGACTCTGAGATAAGATATACATGTATTTGGAAAGACACGGAGCAGTCAGCACGGCTTTGTGCATGGGAGATCACAACTTGAAAACTGTTAGTTTTTTTTGATGAACTGACCAGGAATGTTGATGAGGGCAGGGTGACAAACGTAGTCTACACAGATTTGAGCAAGGCCTTTAGATTCGACTAGATTCCCTACAGTGTGGGAACAGGCCCTCCGGAACAAGTCCACACCACCCCTCTGAAGAGCAACCCACCCTGATAAATGCACCTAACACTACGGGATATTTAGCATAACCAATTCACCTAACCTGCACCTCTTTGGACTGTGGGAGTAAACTTGCACACCCAGAGGGGACCCACGCAGACACGGGAGAATGTGCAAACTCCAAACAGCCAGTTGCCTGAGGCGGGAATTGAATCCAGGTCCCTGGCGCTCTGAGGTAACAGTGCTAACCACTCAGCCACCGTGCTGCCCCAAGATGCTACATGATAGGCTGATCTGAAATGTTCGATCACATGGAATCCAGAGGGAGCTGGAAAACTGAACACACAATTGGCTTGATGGTAGGAAGCAGAGGATAATAGTGGAAGGATTGCTTGTCGGATTGGAGGCCTGTGACAAGTGGAGTGCTTCAGGGGTCGGTGCTGGGACGATTGCTGTTATCTGTATCAATTATTTTGTTGAGAATGTACAAGGCAGGATTAGTAATTTTTCTGATGACACTAAAATAGACCAGTATCGTGGACAGTGAGGAAGGTTATCAGAAATTGCAGCAGCACCATGATCAGCTGGGGTAGGTCGAGAAACAGCAAATGGAGTTTAATATAGATGAATATGAGGTCTTGCATTTTAGAAAATTAAATCAAGGTAGGAGTTTCATGGTGAATGCTTGAACCTTAAGGAGTGCAGTGCAACCGAGGATCCTTGGAATTCAGGTGCACGCTTCTCTCAAAGTAGAGTCACCGGTAGACGACAGTGAAGAAGGTTTTTGGCACACTGGCCTTCATTAGTCAGGGAATTGAACATCAAAGTTGGGGAGTTACGTTGCATTTATACAGGATGTTGGTGAGGCTGTGCTTGGAGTACTGTCTTCGGTTTTGTTCAATTTGCTCCAGGAAGGATGTGATTAAATTGGAAAGAGTGCAGAAAAAAATCACAAGGATGTCGCCATTGCTCAATAGGTGATTTATAGGGAGAGTTTGGACAGGCTAAATCATTTTTCTTTAGAGTGTACAAGACTGAGATGATATCTTACAGAAATATATAAGATCATGTGAGACATGGATAGGGAGAATGCACTCAATCATTTTCCCAGTGTTGTGAATCATGGATGAAAGGGAATCAGTTTAAGGTCAGAGGGGAAAGAATTAAAGGGAACCTGAGGGGTAACAGTTCTTACTCAGCGGCCGGTACACATATGGAATGGGCAGCCAGTGTTTGAGGCGGGTACATTATCAACATTTAAAAGTAATTTGGACAAATACATGGATAAGAAAGGATTAGAAGGATACGGGGCAATGGCAGGGAGACGGGGTTAGTGTGAAAGCACATTTTGGTCGGAATGGACCAGTTTGGACCAAAGGGTCTGCCTCTGTTCTTGAGGACTCTATGACTCTGACAACCATTGCTTGTCTCCCATTGAATGTCATATTGTTCTTTCCCAATTCACTGGAGCGAACTTGACCCTCCAGCCTCCAGGCTTCCAATATGTCTGACCATCATGTTCAACATTCGATATTATATGCCGATGCCGTGTAAAATGCAACATATTAATGTCACTTTTCCTCAGAACAAGGTTATTAATTAATCCTTCTGAGCACATATCACCAAACCTTGTCTCTAGTGTGTATCACAACATACTCTTCAAGCAATCTGATACACATCTCTGGAATTTATTTTTCACAGCATTAGCAGTCACTTACTTTACGCAGTTTAGAGGTAGCTTGAGATACTTCAGTATTACTGCAGCACCAACAACACCAATTTCCCACAGCATAAGATATACAAAATTTGCATTACAGTTTTGCAAGTCAGAACACACCAATGCTTGTTTCTCATTGCTAAGATCCTCCCAAACTGATTCTGTGGGATGTGAGGGACAGGGTCGGTGGCATTATTAGTGACAGACTTAGAGAAGACGTTCTTTGAGACTCACCTCGACGCTAAGGTGATCTGAAGA
The DNA here is from genome assembly GCF_020745735.1 of Hemiscyllium ocellatum. Classification (NCBI taxonomy): domain Eukaryota; kingdom Metazoa; phylum Chordata; class Chondrichthyes; order Orectolobiformes; family Hemiscylliidae; genus Hemiscyllium; species Hemiscyllium ocellatum. Next base: position 256,646 of record NW_026867788.1, read on the forward strand.
AATGTCCAGGACATTCTGTATCCTCGTTTTATCAGGATAAGTTTCACTGTATTCTCTCTGCTCCCTCACACTCAGTGTATATCTGTTATAGTACCTACCCCCGAACAAGGCTTAAGCTCGATCTCCAAATAAAGTTCATGTACTAACACTCTCACTGTTGAATTCAGCACCGTCCTTCCATAATTTTGTCTTTCGCTTATGCAATACCCCCACACCTATAACACCTTATGGATTCTGCATTGTGGACTGACTCCCTCCAGACACCTCATCATTCAGGAACCCTCCCCAACCACCACCTACAACAGTAGGAACAGCTCATTCCCCGCTTCCATTTCTCCCATTCCAGGAAAACCAGCCTGGAACAAGACAGAAAGGGCCAAACCGGGTGGTGGAGTGTGCGATATTCATTCCCTTCCCCCCACCCCCCCCCCGCCATGTCAGGATGACCCTGGCACGAGCCCGAGATGACCGAGTGAATCATAAGGAGATTCTGTAATATCCACGTCCTACCAACTGAGTAAGAAATAATGTTTTGTGGAGGGCAATGCTCACTCTAACCGCTCTGTCTCTTCTGCTACTTCGTTCCTTCCAAAACAACAAATATATCATTGCAGAAAGACACAGACACAGAAATACTTAGAGACGACATCCCAATATACTAAACCTCACAGCACAGCACTGAAATGTGGCCGCACACATGTAGAGACATACAGAAACATACACAGTCGCACACAGACTTTAACAGATAAAACACAGATGCTAATACACGGAAGAACAAATGCATACACACAAATACACAGACACACAAACACAGGAACAAACACACACGCACGCATGCAGATTCACAGAAATGCAGGCACTTGTGTCTATAAGCCAGAGATAGATAGGTTTTTGATGAATAAGGGTACCAAGGGTTACAGAGAGAAGTCAATAGAATGATGTTGTGAAAACTGTAAGCGATTATTAAATGGCATTCAGATTCGATGGGCCGAATTGTCGAATTCTGTTTTTTTTATGCTCGTGTGGTGTTTTGCTATCTGATATTCTGATAATACCAAACATGGAGATGAACATCACTCTTGCGAAGAATTTCAAAGAGATAGAATACACCTAAAGCGAGGAATGGTCACCTACCTGAATGGAAATGAGCTGTCGGAATATGGTAAACAGGCAGAGAAAGCAGTTACCTTTCCTTTGTTCTTCTCTCACGGGATGTGTGCAGCCCTGGTCAGGCCAGAATGTTATACTGATCTGAACCTGACTGGCTGGTTCAGCTGTTCCACAGGACATTCAAGAGTAAACTACATTGCTGTGGGTTTGCAGTCACACAGAGACCTGACCAGGCAAGGATGACCCATTGCCATCTCAAAAGGACATGAAGTAAGCAGATGGGCTTTTTTCTCACAAATGATAATAGTTTCATTTTAATTATATCAATTTCCTTCATGAGATATCAATGGATTATTATTCGAGGGCAATAGTTTAAGAGTGAATGATTGAGCACTATACACTGCCTTACATTTGACAGATTCTATGCAGAGACCAAGTTAAACATCTCAAGTGCAATTATTTTGTGATGGACACGTGGTTTGAGGAGACTTGAAGAAACAGCTGCATCGGATTTAACAAAAGCACAAATAATGGCTCATTCAGGAATTGCACTGAGGTTGAGGAGGAGGCTGGGATATCATGATAGTGGTTTTGAAAGGGATTGGTAGGTGAGGTGAATATGGAAATATACATCTGTGCAGGACTTAAAGGATTATGGAGTTTGAGAACAGTCTGGTTCCTTCTCGCATATCAGTGAGTAATTTGTAAATAGTAATTGGCTTTATATATTTTATAAGGGAAGGAAGTTTTTATTGGAACCGAAGACATTGATTTCCATTTTGAAAAATTTACATATCACGAGCAAAAATTCAGTTCAACCCAGTTTAACAGTCAAAGAGAATGAATTACTAGGAACACCATCCATCGTGAGAATGGGCTAGTAACCACTCTGAATAATACAAAGGATACTCTGGATACGCCATACTTATGATATTCAAGGCTGAAAAAGAAGATAAAGACCCAAGGATAAACTCCTGTCCGTTGTTGGAACATTCAAGTTCTCAGATTCTGATCCATTGTTGGAATGGTCGAGTCTAATGTTCTCAGATTCTGATCTCTCCTCCTCTTCCCTCTGGAGCTGCTGATCCCTGTTAGTGCTGTTGGTGTTGTTCCCTCTCACACCATGGGATAATACTTTGAGAGACCCCATTTATCATTTACGATGGAAACCCTCCACTGGGATAATTAGAATCCACAGAGATTGACAATAATCAGTCAGGGAACAAATATCTCCAGTTAACCCCTTTCAATTCAATATTAATTTTATTAAAATTCAAAATAACGTTTTGAATTTACACATTCAGCATGGGATATGTGGGAGTGACTGAGGGAAGGGATGTTGGACTTGGCAAATTGTTTGTGTGTAATAATTCAATCTGCCTTGGGTATGGAAATAATAACAGAGGATTGTTGGAACATAAACCAGTTTCTCCATTTATAAATGGAAACTTACAGCCTAAAATTATTGATCAGTGATTATATTGATGAGTGATCTTTTATAGTTCACAATCTGATGGGAAAATGTACTTAAGACAACGTGGATGATAACAGGCAAACTGCATGGATATGTTAACAGAGAATTGTACGTGACAAATACAATTCGGATTGTTATTCGAGGATCAGAAGAGGCAAGTGAGGGTCATGCTGTTATGTTATTGATGTCAACGAACTATGATGAAGTATCATTTATTGGACTTCAATTACTGTGTGATTGTGACATTGGGGAAGAGACAGAAATCAGAGAGAATTGGAGGAAATGGTTGCTGAGACTGGAGGGAGAGAAAATGATATTGCCAGTTATCAGTATTGGAATGTGCCTCTTTATAAAGCATAAGGTCGATTCAGGACACATCTCTAGTGAGGGTTCAGGACAGCCTACATTAACAAGACCAGAAAACATAGGAGCAGAAATTTGGCCTTTCAGCCCATTGAGTCTGCTCCGCCATTTGATCATGGCTGTTAAGCTTCTCAACATCACTCTCCCACTTTCTCCCCATAATCCTTGATCCCCTTAACAATCAAGAATCTATTAATCTCAGTCTTAAATATACTTAATGCCCTGGTCTCTACAGCTTCTGTGGGCGTGAATTCCATAGATCACCGACTCTCTGGCTAAAGAAGTTTCTCCTTATCTCTGTTCTACAAGGTGTTCCCTTTATGTTGGGCCCTCGAGTCTTAGTCTCTGCTATCAATAGAAACATCTTTCCAAATCCTCTCTGTCCACGTCATTCAGTATTTTGTAAGATTCAATTAGATCCCCCAGATCATTCTAAACTCCATCAAATATTGACCCATCGTACTCAAATGTTCCACATATGTTAAGCTTTTCATCCCTGGAACCATTCCTATGAATCTTCTCTGAACATCCGCCCGTGCCAGTGCATCCTTCCTGAGATACAGGGCCCAAAACTGCGCAGAATACTCCAAATGTAGTCTGGCCAGAGCCTTGTACAGACTCGGAAGTATATCCCTGCTTTTATATTCAAACCCATTTGAAATGAATAACATCATTGTTTTTGCCTTCTTAACTACTGACAACCTGCAAGTCTACCTTGAGAGAATCGTGGTCTAGAACTTTCCAGTCTCTTTGCACTTCAGACTTCTGATTTTACTACTAGTATTGAAAATAGTCCATGCCTCTTGTCTTTCAGGTAAAGATTACGACCACACACATTTGCACACTGTACTCTATTGATCAGTTCTTTACCCAATCTCCCAAACTTCCCACATCCTTCTACAGGCAAAGGTGGGGACTGCAGATGCTAGAGATCACAGTCCAAAAGTGTGCTGCTAGAAAAGCACAGCTGGTCTGGCAACATCCGAGGAGCAGGAGGTGCGACATTTCAGGCATATGCTCATAGTCAGGATTGTGGAGGGTGGGCGTAAGGGGGCTGAAAGATAAACAGGAGAGGGTGAGGCTCGGAGGCTGGTAGCGTGGAAGGTGATAGTGAGACGAAGATGGGTTGTGATCGTGAAGGTCAGGGAAGATGGACAGATTGCTCAGTTCAAAGGGGCAATGCGAAGTTGGAGTGTTAGATCCGAGATAAGGTGGGAGAAGGTGAGTTGAGGAAACTGTTGAAATTGACATTGATATCGTGTGGTTGTATGGTCCCAATGTGGAGTTCCTCCATGTGTTGGATGACTTGAGTTTGGCAGTGGAGCAGCCCCAGGTCTAGCATGCCGCTAGCGGATTGGGAGGGAGAGTTGAAATGTTCGGCCATAAGGTGGTGGGATCATTGTGTGTGTGTGTGTGCGTGTGTGTGTGTGTGTGTCAGGGATGTTCGCTGAAACTTTCCAAAAGTTGTCATCCTGTCTCCTCAATGTACAGGAGACTGGGAACAATGGACACAGTCCAATGTTTATGGGGTGTGGAATGATCCTTTGGGGTCTTGAAAGGAGGTGAAGGGGGAGGTATAGGCGCACATTTTACACAACTTGGGATGGCAAGGGAAGGTGCCAGGAGTGGATGATGGCTTGGTGGGGAGTGGGGGCGTGCACCTAATGTGGGAGTCATGGAGGGAATGGTCTCCGCAGACAGGTTAGGTGAGTGGACAGATACATGGCAGATGCAGTTTAATGTGGATAAATGTGTTATTATCCACTTTAGTGGCAAGAAGAGGAAGGCATATTACTACCTAAATTGAGTCGAGTTGGATAAAGGGGCAGTACAAAGAGATCTGGGTGTTCTTGTACACCAGTCAATGAAGGCAAGCATGCAGGTACAGCAGGTAGTCAGGAAAGCTAATAGCATGCAGGCTTTCATAACAAGAGGGATTGAGTAGAGAATCAAAGGGGTTCTTCTGCAGCTGTGCAATGCCCTGGTGAGACCACATCTGGACTATTGTGCGCAGTTCTCATCTCCAAATTAGAGGAAAGACATGCTGGCTATTGAGGGAGTGCAGCGTAGGTTCACGAGGTCAATTCTTGGAATGGCGGGGCTATCTTATTTTGAAAGATTGGAGCGACTGCGCTTGTATAAACTTGAGTTTAGAAGACTGAGGGGGATCTGACTGAGATGTAAAGGACTGGACACTCGGGAGGCAGGAAACTTGTTTCCGCTAATGGGTGAGTCCCGAACCAGAGGATACAGCTTAAAAATAAGGGGTAGGCCATTTACGACAGAGATAAGGAGAAACTTCTTCACCCAGAGAGTGGTGGGTGTGTGGAATGCTCTGCCCCTGAAGGATAATGGAATCAAGGGTTATGGAGATAAGGCAGGACCAGGATACTGATTAAGGATGATCAGCCATGATCATATTGAATGGTGGTGCCGGCTCGAAGGGCAGAATGGCCTGCTCATGCACCTATTGTCTATTGTCAAAAATGCTGATAGGAGTGGGGAGGGAAATATATCTCTGGTTGTGGGGTCTGACTATAGGTGGCAGAAATGGTGGACAATGATGAATTGTATCTGGAGGTTGGTGGGCTGAGGACCATGGGGACTATTCTTGTTGTAGGAAGGGTGGAGTTCAAGTACAGAGGTGTCGGAAGTTGAGGAGATTTGTTGGAGCACAATTCTGCAAGCTCTCCACCTCTTCAATGCTATCCCATCCTCTTCATATCTTTGTACTGCTGAATATCAGGTTGTGGGTGGCACAGTCGCTTAGTACGGCGGCTTCACAGTGTCAGGGACGCAGGTCCAGTCCCCACCTCGGGTGGCCGCCAGTTTGGGGTTTGCACATTCTCCACATGCCTGCATGGGTTCCCTGCTGGTGCTCTGGTTTCCTCCTGTAGTCCAAGCATGTGCAGATTACGTGAGATTGGCATGCTAAATTGCCCATACACTAAGAAATTAGTCAGTGGAGAATGGGTCTGGTTGAGTTACTCTTTGATGGGTTGGTGTGGACTTATTTTGCCAAAAGGCCTGTTTTCACACTCCAGTGAATCTAATACTAAAAATTAGCCAATGTGCCGTCAGTTCCTTCATCTAGATCGTTAACTGTATAATGTGAAATTTGTTGCTCACAACACTGAGTCTTGTGAAACAATGATTGTCACTGACCGCCATCGTGAGAATTTGTGCGTGAGATTTCCAGAAATGGATGGACTCCTGGAAAACGGAGAATATCCCAGTGAAGGAGTTGGTGATTGTTTTAACCATATCAAAGGGTTCTGCGTCTGTGGGAACTTCCCTCCCAGAGAGTGATGGAAGGTGAGACATTGAATATCCTTAAGCCACAGGCAGACAGGTTATCAGCTATGAATTATGAATTAAAGTTATAGGGCATAGCAGGAATGTGTGTTTCTGGCCACAATCAGATCATCCATGATCTTATCACATGGCAGACCTGGTTCATGTTGTCCAAACACTTACTCCTGATCTTAGTTTCTACGTTGCTATAGATGCTGACCAGTAATGAAAGCATTCTCAACTGCACAAAGGCTCTCCCTTTCAGAATGATGAGCACAACTTGCAAATGTCATTTTTAATCAGCACTGCGAAAGCACCCGTGGAAATTTCATGGAGTTACAGAAAGATCAGATGCTTATGGCAAAGTAAAAGCCTCATTAAAACTGCATTAGAAATCAGATCGGTTAGAATGGATGCCTTTAGTAGAGCAGATTCCTGTCAGTTGTTCTTGTGAGGTGAATTCCGTTAGCAAGACCAGCATTTATTGCCTATGTCTAATTTCCATTCAGAATGTGGTGGTGAATCTCAGTGATCCTCGTGGTGCAGAGACACTAACTGGTATGTTTCAAAGAGAGCCACAGGACTCTGAACAACCGACAGTGAAGGGACAATGTTATTGATTCAATCCAGGATGCTGTGTAACCTTAGGGATTGTATTCCTCACCACATGATGCTCACAGCGATGGAAATAGTAGGACAGTCTCTTGTTGTTCTTATTTTGTGGAATTTACAGAGTGATGTAGTTTAGGTCTTTTATGCGGGAGCCAGAAATAGAATTTTGTACATAGAGCTGAACTCTCCTTTTACATATGCTCTGCCACCTCTGCATATTTTATTTATAATTTATGACGGACCAGGATATGGCACCTTACACTGGAGCATACGTATTTTCCGTGACACTGAAGTATGTCTTTTGTAACATTCCCAGCAATCATCAGAACTGAAAAACGTTCTGCAGAATATATGGATTCATTCATTGTTTCTTTGAAAGAGTGAGTGTGATGAGGATAAAGATTCACTTAAATTGCACGTAATGGACACACTGCCGGAATTCAAATCATATTCTCACGTTTTCCTTTAATTGGAAACAAATTATTAGAACAATCGCCCATTGTTGCACATACTGTAATAAAAAATGTTTAAGAAGTGTTGAGGCGCCACACTAGGCGAGAAAATACATGTCAACTGCATTTGATGGAGATACAGAAATTCAGAATAACTGCACAATCTGAACAAGAATAAAGTGATAGAAAAAAACATAGAACAAGTCTTTTCTTAGACCATGACCCCCACCATGGCACATCAGGCCACTGTATCAACTGCGATAACTGATCTAATTTCTCCTGGTGATCCCCTCCCCACACACTGCCCTCCCAAACATCAGCCAATGGCCCCAAGCTGATGGCCCTCTGGTAGTACAGGTCAAGTCCATCTCCTCCCGACATCCACAAACAGGGTGGCCCAGGCAGACACATTGCTTCAGTCTGCACCTGCTACAAACAACTCATCTCTTCCTACTTTGACTCAGTAATCCGTCCTGGTCCAGTCCCTGCACACACACATCCCTGATTCATCTGACACTTTACACCAATTTCAGAATTTCCATTTTGCAGGTTCCATCCACCTCCTCTTTCCCATGGACGTACCATCCCATTACACATCCAACAACACCCCTCCACACCTCCACTAGGATGGTCTCAGGGCTCTCCGCTTCTTCCTGAACTGCACCCAAACACCACCACCATCTTCCAACTGGCTGGGCCTGTCCTTACTCTCAACAACCTTTCTTTTTAACATCCCCTTGATCACTCTAACTTTGCCTTTCCTAAACATCTTTTCTCTCTTCTGGTGTGTCTTATGCCCCAGCTCCTGACTACTGTTTGGAGGCCTGTACAAGACTCCAATTATGATTTTTTTCACCTTTTCGATACCTCAATTCTACCACACAGATTCCCCATCAACTGGCCCTACTTAATTTTTTACTATTGATTTAGTTTTATTTCTTACCAATAAGGCAACCCTACCTCTTCCGCCCACCTGCCTATATTTTCAATAAGATGTATATCCTAGAATATTCAGCTCCCAATCCTGATACCCTTGCAGCCATGTCTCCGTGATGTCCGCCACGTCATACCTGCCAATTACGATCTGCGCCACAAGCTCATTTACTCTATTCCTTACACTGTATACATTCAGATATAACGCCTTAAGTCCTGAGTTAACCGTTCCTCTTCACATTGTCATTCGTTTGTTCAGTGTGCTTGAAGTTTGATTGCTAACAGTCTCCATACGCTCTGTCATATTTATGTCTGTGTTGGAAATGTTAATAACTTCTCCTGAGTTCTGCACTCTTACCTCCTCCTTTAACTCAGGTTTTCTAATTCCGCCAATATCAGACCTTGCCCACCCTTGCCCTATTTAGTTTAAAGCCTTGTCTACAGCCCTGGATGTGCAATCCCCTAGTACTCTGGTCCAAACATGGTTTGGATGAAGACCATGCCATTGGATGCCATTCAGCCTGTTTACTCTGCTTTGCTATTCAATTGGATTTTAGTTATTCTGTTCCTTTCAATGGCAGGGTCTTTACCCAGCATCCCTGGTGGGTCAGAAAGTGCCCAGTGTCTTTGTGTAGACAGCCCTGCTTAAAGAGCAACCAGTGCCAGGCGATGAGTTCTGGGGTGTCTCCGGCGTGGCTTGAGGAAAGGCTCCATGCAGTAATGGATGGACTGAGGGACTGAGAAGGATAGCTTGGGAACCAGTGAAACTGTACTCACACGAGTAGCCAGGCAAGTCTCCTGTGACCCAGGGCATCCTGAACACCAGGGTCGCTTTTACGAAAACCGGTTGCATTTGCCATATTTCTTCATCGACCTGAAGGAGAATTCCTGCCGATGGCATAAACACGGAGATAGACAGTGGAGAGACGAAAGGAGTTAATGCCCCTAATGCAAACATGTGGAGATTGTACAAACGCCACACAGATAGGCTCCAGAGATTGGAATGGAACCCGAGTCCCTGACACTGTGAGGCAGCAGAGATGTGTCACAATGATTAGTGTACTTACATGTTTCCTTCTGCAGTCAATTCCCTGGAATACTCTCCCTCAGACTCTGTAAGATTGGGAAGCTTTTCTATACCTACAGAGGATAATTTAAAATAGACAATAAGGTGGAGAATATGGCAGTCAGCTCTCCTGAAGTAGTCTCACCGTACCCTGCAAAACTGTAGAAAATCTTCCCTACTCCTGAATGTATTCTCTTTCAAAAGGTTTAAAAATTTATATTGTCTCCCTATGATGTGCACGCAACATATTTTTTTTGCGATCCAGGTGTCTGATTCCTCTTTGCCTCAGATTTGCGAATCTCTCCATTGGATTAATGCTCTATTTTTCCAATCAAATTACCAATCTATTCAAACACAGACACATTTTTCCTGTTATTCCCCATATACCAATATATCATTCACTTGACCCACTTCGAACTCTCTATAATATTATGAAGTGGAGGTCAACATGCATCTGATAGTTAAAAGCAATGCACCCAGCGAAGGTCTCCTCGCCTTATAATATGGTAAAACGAATGTGACAATGATGTAACCCACCTCCTTTTTGACACCCAGTTTGTTAAAAAGGAGTGGTTCAACGAAATGAAATCCTTTCACACATTCTGTAATTAACACTTACTATTTGCCTGTCTAGGGGTGACACCGTGGCTCAGGGGCTAGCAACTGCTGCTTCACAACGCTAAAAACCCAGGTTCGATTCCAGTCTCTCTGTGGAGTTATCATATTCTACTCAATCCAAAGATGTGCAGGCTACTTGAATTGGGCATGCTAAATTGCCCATAGTGTTCATGGATGTGTAAGTTAGGTGTATTAGTCAAGGGTACATATAGTTAATAGGGTAGAGAATGCATCTGAGTGGTTTATTCTTTGGAGGGTCAGTGTGGTCCTTGTTCGTCTGAAAGTCCTGTTTCCCTCCTCTAGGTATTCTATGATTCTAACTTTAACAGTGAACAAATCACTAACAAACTGAACAATCTCTCTGTAACTAATTACTTATTCTGGAATAAAGCAAGATTTTCCTGATATGCGGTTTCACTAATGCGGATTCCACTCATAAATCCATTATTAATAAAAAAAAATTAAACTTAGTTTGTCAAAGATCATCCAGAATGACTCTCTTTAAATTTCTATATCTTATTCCCTCGACTTTCTCTGTCTGACATGCCTTCTCAGTTGTTTTCTGGTTGCAAGAATATTTGCTCAGCGTGTTGTGCAACTTTATTGATGGATAGAGCTTTTTAGGCAGAGCGTGGAGATTTTTTGTGATACCCCAATATTTTTTTCACAGTGAAACAGGTGAGCTTCTCCTGACAATCTATTCATGTTTACCATCAGTTTGTTAATATCAAATTTGAATTCAAATTCCACCAACTGCCATGGCAGGATTCGAATCCAGCTCCCCAGAACATTATCTGGGTCTCTCGATGAACAGTTCAGCTATAATGTACTAGGCCACTGCCTTACCCTATCTCGTGGAGTGTGACTAACCTGTACAATATGACTTGCCCTAGTTTTTTTTCCTCATGCTGTCATTGAATTCCTTATCTAGACATGGATATTTTTTCTCTGTCATGCAATTCCTCTTCTCTCACAAATATACTTTAATTGAGAGGTATTTAGTATCCTCTTAAGTATTTGCCAAATTTCTTCATCTGTCCTGCCTTTGACTGTTCCCCCACTCCCCACCAACATCTTCCTTAGGCCACTGTAAGTATTATTACCCAACACTAAGGCTCTCACATGTGACTCTGTTTTCACTCTTTCAATCGAAATTTGAAACTACAGTATGTTATGGTCATTCTTTCCAAGAGGATCCTTTCCTGCAAGATCATTTTTCATTCCTTCCTTACATCAAATCCCTGCTCTCTGGGTGGCTCCATGACATGTGTTCTCAGAAACAATCCTTCATATACTCTACGATTTGTACTTGGAGCCTACCCTTTGCCAAGTTGATTAGATTAGATTAGATTAGATTACTTACAGTTGGAAACAGGCCCTTCGGCCCAACAAGTCCACACCGACACGCTGAAGCGCAACCCACCATTTACCCCTTACCTAACACTACGGGCAATTTAGCATGGCCAATTCACCTGACCCGCACACCTTTGGACTGTGGGAGGAAACTGGAGCACCCGGATGAAACCCACGCAGACACGGGAGAACGTGCAAACTCCACACAGTCAGTCGCCTGAGTCGGAAATTGAACCCAGGTCTCAGGCGCTGTGAGGCAGCAGTGCTAACCACTGTGCCACCGTGCCGCCCAAATTAATTGATTCAATATGCACATTTATTCCACCATTGTTAACTTGTCACGAACCCTCTTATTTCCGACCTCAGAAGTACTTTGGGGAGACAGTGGCTGAAAATTACTCTTCCAAAGAGGTTTCTTCCGTTGCTTTTTATTTGCACCTGGACTGGTTTTCATTTTGTTCCCTCGTACCAAAATAATTTCTTAATATAGCCTTGGTATCATCCTTAACAAATACACCAATTCCCTCTACTTTACCTTCATGTCTATCCTTTCGGAATACCGAGTACCCATGGACAATTCACTGTCCAGTCCTGATCTTCCTGTAACCATGTTTCAATCATCCTTATAAGGTCATATCCATCTATCTCTGTATCTACTGCCAGTTGATTACTTTTATTCCAAACATTGCGTGCTTTTAGGCCTAAGGTTTTTAACTACATTTTTTAAAAAAATTGTTTTTCCCCTTTGATATTTTCTTGAGTACAAACTTACTGATCTCACACACCTCACTCCTTCACGAACCCCATACATTCCATCTTCATTTGTTCATCTCTGATAAACATCTCTATCATTTATTCCAACCTGCAATTCACATTTTGGACTGATTTGATTCCTTCTCGCAGCATGGTCATGAGTCTGGCCGTGCCTGATGTCCTACTCACCTCTACCTTCTGCTCAGTTCTTGACCTGCTGATTTGTTTCCCAACCTCCTGGTTTATTAGTTTAAATCAAGCCAATTTGTACGAGAAAACCTCCCCACTAGGATGTTGGTGCTTGTCCAGTTAAGATGCAAACTCTCAATTTCTTAAAGCCCCCAACTGTCCTGGAAGATCGCCCAATGATTCAGAAATCTGAAACCGTCGCCCCTGAACTAGCTCTTTTCCCAAATGTTAATTGTTACCTAATCCCTATCCTTTTACACGAGGCACTGGGTGTAATTCAAATATTACAGAGAATTGTTTTTTACACACACACACACACACACACACACACCCTTCATTACTTTGAAGAATAATGCCTGTAACCTTTTAAATAATCAGAATGATAAGTGAAATGAAGAAATTAGTTAAAGGTAGGGTGCGCGAAATTCGACTAATGAAATTACTCCTTATTGATCAGAACAGACAAAGATGTGAACTTATTGCAGTGATCAAAATTATGAAAAAAAGGGTAAAATAAGTATACTCCGTTTCTCTTAGCTGGCATTACAGGATCCCAGTTTCAAGATCGTCAGCAGAAGATCTCTGAATGAGACAAGGCAAAAGTTCTTAATTGAGAGAGTTGTTAGGATTTGGAATGCCCTGCCTGGGAGATTTGTGAATGAAGATTCAAGAGGGAACTGGATATATATTTGAACGTTCCGAAATTAAAGGGCAACAGTGATAGAGGTGGCAAATGGGAGGTTTTGGGAGACATTTCACAAGCTGATGCATAATCAGTGACCAAATAGCCTCCTTGTGTACATTAAAGTTCTGTACTCTATCATGTACAGCCGCAAGTCAAAGCCAGAATCAGATTATTTCCAGTTGGAAATGTTGCCAAATATCTGATTATTTTGCTGCGGCATAACCATTTAAATGCAAGTATTGCAAGGTCAGTTTGATGATGAAGTCTAATTAGTTCTCAGCACACGAATATATTAAATCATGTATCCCTACAAATAAAACATTTTTTCCTTTGTTTTGCCACAAAACGCTTTGAAAATGCCTGATTGCTCAATCACACGGATGTATGTTCATCGTTGTTTTTCACATTTCACATTAATTACCACTCATTCTAAAAATTGCAAGGTTTCAAATTATTGTTCACTTCAATTTAATAACACAAATTGTTTATTCAAACTAATATTCTCTGTTTATGTTGAATTATTGACATTTTTCAATTCTTGGTAAAAAGCTGAAGCTTCCACATTTAGTGAGAAATTAAACTGATTGATTATATATAAATTTATAAGAACATTATTTCTATATGATGGTTCAATCGTTTTCTCACTTTAAAAAATGCAATCATTCAGAAGCCAACGACTTTCCAAATGTTGGAGCGACGATGCATTCTTTTGAATACTGACAATGAGTATGTAATTGTCGCGAGTTTTGAGAATATTTGTAGCTCAGTTTAAGGTTTTAGATGTAGGCTTGCTCGTTGAGCTGTGATGTTCATTTTCAAACTTTTAACTATCTTCGTCTTCAATGGGCCTCAGGCGAACCAATGCTGAAAATTCCTGCTTTCTATTTATATGTTTGGGTTCCTATGGATTGGTGATGTCATTTCCTGTGGTGAATTCACGTCCTGTTCCTTTTCTCAGGGGTGGTAGTTGAGGTTTGTGGATAGAGTTCTAATTAGAATGCCATGCTTCTATGAATTCTTGTGCGTACCTCTATTTGGTTTGTCTTAGGGTGGATGTGTTGTCCCAGTCGAAGTGATGTCCTTCCTCATCCATATGTGAGGATACCAGTGAGAGAGGATGATGTCCTTTTGTGGTTAGTTGGTGTTCATGTATCCAAAAATATGTAGTTATGATCAGCACTATAGTCAGATGACATGTTCTTTGTTCGATATTAAATAAAATATACATTCTTCATTTTTGGCTCATAAAATGTTGGCAGGAAAGTATATTTTAGTTCCATGAATATAATATCAACCTAATTGTTTTCAGAGATGATGCAATTATTGTTTGGTTGAATAATGCTAATTCACATTTTTGTGAATTAAAATTCACAAACATAGCAAATATCTGACTTTTTTTTAGATCAGCTTGCAATCATAACCTACATTTTTAAAAAAATGAAAGATTTGAATTCAGCCACAGCTGCCTGTGATACTGGATAATACATTGCTCTGCTCTTAAACGAATCCAGAGTGGTTCCACCTGGGTCAGGGCGGTCATTCAATCATTATTTCACAACAAATTATTTCGACTCCATCTTCGGTCTGAGCCTTACACGGGGGCAGATGAATGGACGTGGAATGTCAGAATCACATCGCACAAGTAACTTATGGTGATGGCATCTGGCTTGCCTCCCAGACTCCAAGCATCTGCCACCTGGACCAGACACTGGGCGAAGACGTTAACAAGTTGACAGTATTCTGCAGTACTTTGTGTCTCGCAAAGAAACCTCTAAAACCGTGTCCAATGAATGTCACCTTCACATTCACCAGTATCAAAATAAAATTGTACATCTTTGTTGATGGACAAACAATAATACATGGGTCACCCAACAGAATCTATCTGAAGAAAACAGCAGCAAATGGCAAGTCCAGCATCACGTTAATAACTGAACTTGAAGGATTCTGTCTGGTTAGGTCATCTCATACATATTCTACTGGTACTCAGGTGACTGTAAGAATGCACACCATAAGTGGACGTCTTGGCCTATCGCCTCTACAAAGCTTCCTGATCTCACACACATCACTCCCTCACATATTCAACAATTGGTAAGGATCCTCAAGCTGGTTGAAGCATGAAACAAAGAACATGACAGTATAGTGCAGACATTTCGGCCCTTGATGTCCAGCCAACCTTTTATCCTACTCTAAGGTCAGACTAACCTACATCCCCTTCATTATGCTATCATTCATTTGCCTATCCAATCGTCGCTTAATATAAACCCAATGCAGCTGACTCTACTACAGTTGCCAGCAGTAAATTCCACCCATCCACCATTCTCTGTCTAAGGAACCAGCTCTGACATCTCCACTAAACCTTCCTCCAATTACATTAAAGTTTTTCGCCTTAATGATACATATTTCCCCCATGGGAAAAAGTCTCTTGCTATCCACTCTATCTTTGAGTCTTATCATTTTGTACACGTCTGTCAAGTCATCTCTCATCATTCTTTGCTCCAATGAGTAAAAGCCCTGAACTCTTCTTTGTTAGCATCCTGATAAATCTCCTCAGCACACTCATTAAAGGTTCCACATCCTTCCTAAAATGAGGCGACCAAAACTGATCACAATATTCTAAGTGTGATCTCACCAGGGTTCCATAGAGCTGTAGCATAACCTCGAAGCTCTTAAACTCCATCCCCCTGCAAATGAAAACATCATATGCCTTCTTAACAACCTTATAAAAGTGGGTGGCAACACTGAGGGAGCTAAGAAATGGACCACAAGATCACCCTGTTCCTCCACAATGCAAGAAGCCTGCTTTTCTTCTGCATTAAAATTCGACCTTCCAAAATGAATTGCTTCACACATTTCCAGTTGAACTCCATCTGCCACTTATCAGCCCGGTTCTGCATCCTGTCAATGTACCATTGCAAATTACAACAGCCCTCGACACAATCCACAATTTCAACAATCTTTGTTACATCGACAGACTTACGAACCTACCCTTCCACTTCCTCATCCAAGTCAGTCATAAAAATCACAAACAGCAGAGGTCCCAGAACTGATCCCAACGGAACACCACTGATCACTGAGCTCCAGACTGTATACTTCCCATTTACCACCACTTTGTGTCTACTATGTACCAGTCAGTTCTGTATCAAGACAGACAGGTTTACTTGTATCCCATCCCTCCTTCCTTTCTGAATGAAACTGCCTTGGGGAATATTATCAAATGCCTTGTTAAAATCCATGCACTCTGCATCCATTGCTGCACCTTCTTCAATGTGTTTGATCCCAACCTAAAAGATTTTAATACATTTTGTGAGGCATGACCTGCCCCTCACAAAGCCATGCTGACTATTTCTAATCAAACTATTACTTTCCAAGTAATCATAAATTCTGTCTCTCAGAAACCTCTCCAATACTTTGCCCAATACTGTTGTAAGACTAACTGGTCTGTAACTCTCAGGATAATCCCTAGTACCTTCCTTGAACAAGGAGTAACTTTTACCGCCCTCCAATCATCTAGCACTACTCTAGTTGACAGAGAGGATGTAAAGATCATCGCCAAAGGCGCAGGGATCTCTTCCCTGTCTTCCTGTAGTAACCTCGGGTTTTGTCCGTCTGCCCCAAGGGATTTATCTATTCTTGCTTTTGTACTTGAATCAATCAGTACTTCACCTTAAAATGTCTATGCCCTCTCCAAACAAATGATTGATTGCTTTCCATTTCAGGACGATATAGAGTGCTCCCTTCTGGAACACGTATGGTTCCCAATATCTTGTCAATCATGAAATGAAAAACATGGGAAGGCATCAATGCCTTCCTGATGAAATGCTGATGCCCCAAGCTTTGACTCTCCTGTTCCCCAGATGCTGCCCAACTGGCTGTGCTTTACCAGAGCCACACGTTTCGACTCTGATCCCCAGTACCTGCAGATATCACTTTCTCCATTACTTAGAGCTGTCCCATCTGCAGACTGAACAGGGAATTAATCATCAGAAACTCTTTGCATGTGGAGCTGACTGTTTAGTTCTGGAAAGTTGCATTTAATTAATACATTTATTAAAAGAGAAAATACAATTCAACAAATATTCACTCATTCCCAGAGTAACAGTTTTGTTTGTGAATTGGGCTGCTTGAGAACAGACATTGAATGACTGAAGAACCCCGCATTATAGAGTATTCTAGGTGTTATATTCCAGGCGGAATGTCCTTTTACCTCAATGCTAGGAATATTGTCCGACAGACAGATATTAGAAGTGAACAAGGTGAAATGGGGAAGTGTGACAATTTTGCCATCACAGAGATGTGTTTGATGGACGTCAGGGCTGACAACTCAATATCCAGTGGCACAAGATCTATAGGCACGACAGGAGAGGTGGTAAAAGAGGAAGTGTTTTTGCATTATTAATTATGGAGTCAGTTACTGCAGTAAGAAGGATCTTCTATTGAGGCTTGGTGGTTAGAGCTCAGGATCAAAACCATGACAGACACACCACTGGGGATAAAAGGTAGACACCCAGATAAAAGAAAGTACAGGAGCTGATATAAAACCCATTTACTGAGGTGTGTTAATACAACAAAGGGATAATTATATTCAGGCATTTCAATTCCAAACATTCATTCGGGCAGTGATTTTGTTTAGAGGGGACGGATGCCTTGAAAATTATTCCACAGAGCTTCTTATATCAATGTGTAGCAGATACAACAATGGGCGGGGTTGTGCTGGGCCTCGCCATGGGGAACGAAGCCAGTCAGATGTTGCAGGCAGGATTGGGAACGCATGAAAGGCCCAGTAGCCGTGACTCATAGGTTTTGAGTTTGCTAAGGAAAAGACCCAAAAATGTTTGAAAAATAAAAGCTTTTTGGATTTGCCGATATTATGAAAAAATATGACAGGATCTGGCCCAAGTGCAGTTGCTTCTGGGTGAAACTGTAGCAGAACTGCGTGGGGCGGGGGGTTAGGGTATCACTTGATCAAAATAGAATTGATGACAGTGTCGGCCCAGCATGTTACACCGCAGATAAAATTTTGGAAAACAAACCAAGAGAACCTCAGATGCCGACACAAATTTCGAACAGAATTAAAAAGGATAGAAAAGCTTAAAGCAATTGCAAAGTGAGCAGGTCAATGGAGGTCCGAAAAGAATATAGGAAGTGTAGGGCTAAACTTAAAATGTCAGTAGGAGAGCAGAAGTGGAGGCGGGGAGTTAAAACATTAGAGGGTAGAGATTAGCAAGAATTCAAAGGCATTCTGGTTTATTAAGGGGAAGAGGATACCGCGGGATAGAATGGGGAGTATTAGGGACCAAGGGACCCTAATGCACGGAGCCAGAGAATATGTTAAACACGGACTTTCTTTCGGTCTTTAGATTGAAGAAGGAGTTCCTGGATTCAGGGAGAGAGACCGTGTGATCCTTGAATGAATTGATACAGAAGCTGACGAAGAATTGGAAGTTTAAGCGGGTTAGAGAGTGTGCAAATCCACAGATCATGATGAGCTGTATCTTAGGCTGACGTGGAAGATGAGTGAGGAGATTACAGTCTCTTATCCTTTCAGTTTTGTTTTGCCTCTGGCCACAAAGAAGGTGTGATAGAACAGGATAATACCTAATATTGGTACAAATGTCAGAGTGCTAGAAATACTGCATGGGATTAAAGACCACTAAATCTCACATCAGTGAGAGGGAACTATTGTAGAAAATTCTGTGGGCTGTTGAGGCTGGCTCATTAAATATATTCAGGGATAAGGCATACTGATGTTTATACAAGGTTTATGGGGAAAATGCAGACAAGTGGAATGGGAATTATCAAAATAGATCTCAGTTAATTGAGTGGAAAAACAGACTCAGTGAGCGGATAGACATACTGTTGTTCCTATGTCGAATTGTATCATTTTTACTGGATTCACTGGAACATCATCCTCTCCCGCTATGGAGTGAGACGCAGTTTGGAATGCAGTCGACAGATTCAGGGAATTCATAAATGCAGTACTATTAGACAGAAAGGACCAAGAGACTGAGACAACACGGATTGGCTATCGGGATGAAGATTAGCATCAGTGCAGGCAGCACCACCAAAACGAAGACCTCAGTAAGACACCCTCCAAGGCCAAACAATGATCTTGTCTGGAGAGCAGGTAGTCAGTGGCCAGGTGTCAAGGAGTGTCTAATGCCTAAGTACTACATCACTGCAGTGTCTCTCTCCTTCCCTAAACAAAAGTAAATGTGAAGCGATAGAGAGACATGCTGTTGGTAGCAGAGTAAGTAGTAATGGTTGGCTCAAGAGGATTTGGAAAGCCACAGCTCAGCAAAAACTACAGGCAAGCTCAAATGCAGTCCTTTCAACTTTAGTGTTGCAGCAGCGGGCATAGCACTTCGGAAAATTGCACCTTTCTGTAATGGAAGGGGATCTCAGGTAAATTTCCATCGTCCCTGAATACGACATGAGTGGAAAGTGAACCCAACTGCAACTCCGAGGAGACTGTGCTCGGGAGCTGGAGCTGAATGCATTCAGGATCATCCGAGATACTGAGAACTTCATAGACAAGAGCTTTCTTGTTGTGGTCATACCCAAGACCCGCACCAATCATGTTTCTGTAATGACTATAATATTCCAGTCCCACGTTAAGATCCATCCGAGTCAGTTCTGTTGCATTTAAATAAAGGCAATTTAATCCAACAGGCAGTCCTTGCTTCCAGTTGTGTTCAAGACAGAGAGGAGATGGGCGACGTCCTGGAATGGGGAACAGAGTATGCAGAGAGTGCAGGAATCCCCTGTGGCCATTCCCGTCAATACTGTTCAGGGGAATGACGGTTCAGGGGAAAGCAGCAGTAGCCAGGTTGGTGGAATTACCATTGACTCTGCGGCACAGTAGGAAAAGGTAACGGTAATCGGGACCTTAGAGATAGGAGAATCGATTGTTAGAGGGACAAATCGGAGATTCTGAAGCGTCAAACGGGAATCCAGGATGGTGTGTTACCTCCCAGGCGCCAGGATGTCACCGAGTGGCTGCAGAATATTCGCAAGGGGGAGGCGGAGCAGCCAGACGTGATTGTGCACGTTGGTATAAATGACACAGGTAAATATAGGAATGAGGTCCTACAGAGTGATTACTGAGAGCTAGGAGAAAAGTTAAAAACTAGGACCTTAATGGTGGTAATCTCCTCATTACTTCCAGTGTGATAAGCTAATGAAGGTAAGAACAGGAGGATATTGCAGATAAATAATTAACTAAAGAATTGGTGCAGGGGTAGGGGGCACAGAGATTCAATAGTTTTAGATCATTGGGGTCATTTCTGTGACAGGGTTGACCTGATCAGGAGAGATAGGTGGCACATGCAATGGGGTGGAGACCAATAACCTGTTGGCGAATTTTGCTAGTGCTACAGAGAGTGTGTAAACTATATTGGCGAGGAGGGGGTATCCTCATGATCAGGGAGTCAAGTGCGAGGCTGGAAGGACATAATCAGAAACAGTAAAGTGAAGAGACAGGTTAGGCTGGAACACGACAGGGAGCAAGGAATTCCTGTTGGATTAAACTGCATTTTTTTTTCGATGCAAGAGGGCTGGCAGGTCAGACCAATAAACTAAGGGCGTGGATAGGAACGTGGGATTGGGATAATACAGCCTTGATAGAAACATAGCTAAGCGAGGGTCAGGACTGGCAGCTTAACATATCAGGGTACAGGTGCTTTAGACGGGACAGGGATGCTAGAAGGAGGGGTGGAGGAGTTGAATTTCTGATTAAGGAGATTTTCACAGCAGTAATCAGAGATAAAATAACAGACCAAACATCCAGTGAGGCTTTGTGGGTGGAGCTGAGAAGTAGGAATGGGGTGATGATGTCACCGAGGTTGTGCTTATATGCCTCCAAATTGCCAACGTGAACTAGAGTAACAAATATAAATGGAGAAGGGAGGCATGCAGGAGCAATGTGGTTGTCATAATCGTGGATTTTAATTTTTGTAACTGACTGAGACTGCCGGAGCGTTAAGGAATTTGATGGAGTGGAATCCGGTAAGTGTGTTCAGGAAAGTTTCCTCAAGCAGTATGTAAAGGGTCTTACTTGAGAAGGGGCAAAACTCGAACGACTCTTGAGAAACAGAGCAGGACAGGTGACTGAGGTGACAGTCGGTGGGCACTTGGAACCAGTGACCATCGTTCTGTTAATTTTCAAATAGCGATGGAGAGGACAAAACTGGTCCACAGGCTCAAGTTCTAAACTGGGACAAGGTGAATGTTGAAGGGATTAGACAGAAGCTTGCAGGGATCGATGGAGTAGTTTGTTTGCAGGTGAATGGTCCGTTGGCTACTGGGAGGCGTTTAAACCTGAGTTAGCTAGAGTTCAAGGTTTTTATGTTCCTCTGACAGTGAAGGGCAAGATTGGCAGGAATGGGGAAACCAGGATGATAAGAGATATTTAGGCTTTGACTCAAAAAAGGGGAATGTGTGACTCAGGTACAGGCAACGGGATCAAGGGAATTCCTGGCGGTATATAAGGGGTTTACCTCTGATGGAAATCAAAAAGGCGACAAAGGTGCTATGAAAGAACCTTGGCTGAGAAGATTAGGATGAATGCAAAGAGTGACTTTAAGATTATGAAATGAAAGCAATAACTACTGAGAGAATAGGACCCCTAAAATACAAAAGGGTACATATATGTGTGGAACCATAAGAGATGGACGAGGTCCTCAACAAATATTTCTTCTCTATATTTACCGTGGAGAAAGATATAAATACTTAGGAATGATATCTTAGGGGCAGTCCATATTACAGTAGAGGAGGTGTTGGGCACACAAGGATGTTTGACGGTGGATTAATCTCACGGTCCTTAACAAGTATATCCATGAACACTGCAAGGATCTAGAGAAGAACTTGCGGGGACCCTGTTTAAAATTTTTTATCACCATTAACGAAATTTGAGATTCCTGAAGACTGGAGGATAACAAATGCTGTGCCCTTATTCAAAACGATCTGTAAAAAAAAATGTCTGGGAACTGTAGACCAGTACATTTAACATCATTGTTAGGTACATTACTTGAGAAGATACCATGGCATAAGATGTACATGCATTTGGAAAGGCAGCGTCTGATTAGGAATAATAAGCATGGCTTTGTGCAAGGAGGTTTATGCCTAAAAAACTTTTAAAGTTAATTGATGATGTGACCAGGAAGGTTGACTTTGGCTAGGTGTTAGACGTCGAAACGTATGGTGCTGGAAATGCACAGCAGACCAGGCAGCATTCAAGGGACAGGAGAATCGATATTTCAGGAATAAGCCCTTCATCAGGAATGTCCAAACATCGATTCTCCTGCTCCTCGGATGCTGCCTGACCTGTTGTCCTTTTCCAGTGCCACACTTTTTTCGCTCTGATCTCCAGCATCTGCAGTGCTCACTTTCTCCTCGGATGGTAGAGTTAGTCTGTATGGATTTCAGTTACAACAGAACAGGATGAATGTTTTCAGGCCCTGGACACTGATATACGGTTACAGGAGGAAGCTAATGAGCCCCTCTAGCCAATAAAACTGTACCCAGAGTAGATCACGCAGCACCAGCATCCTGTTGCACAGCAACAGGATCAGTCTATTCAGTTACATGAAGTCCGTAACACAGGAAATCGAAGAGACCATAAACTGACTGGACTCTGGAGTATACTGGAATAACACGAGGCCATTTCGCTCCTCAAGCCTGCCCTTCCACTCAATAACGTCAGGGCTGATCTGGTCTCGGCTGCAATTTCTGTTTTATGCCCAATTCCTTGTAGCCCTTGAATCTCTGACGTGTCAAAATCCATTGACACCCACTCTCATAAGACCATAAGACATAGGAGTGGAAGTAAGGCCATTCGGCCCATCGAGTTCACTCCGCCATTCAATCATGGCTGATGGGCATTTCAACTCCACTTACCAGCATTCTCCCCGTAGCCCTTAATTCCTTGTGACATTAAGAATTTATCAATCTCTGCCTTGAAGACATTTAGCGTCCCGACTTCTACTGCACTCCGTGGCTATGAATTCCACAGGCCCACCACTCTCTGGCTGAAGAAATGTCTCCGCATTTCTGTTCTGAATTGACCTCCTCTAATTCTAAGGCTGTGTTCCACGGATCCTAGTCTCCTTGCCTAACGGAATCAATTTCCTAGCGTCCACCCCTTCCAAGCCATATTTTATCTTGTAAATTTCTATTGGATATCCCCTTAGTCTTCTAAACTCCAATGAATACAATCCCACGATCCTCAGCTATTCCTCGTATGTTAGACCTACCATTCCAGGGATCATTCCTGTGAATCTCTGCTGGATACGCTCCAGTCCCACTATGTCCTTCCTGAGGTATGGGGACCAAAACTGGACACAGTACTCCAAATGAGGCCTAACCAGAGCTTTATATAGTCTCAGTAGCACAACGGTGCTTTTATATTCCAACCCTCTTGAGATAAATGATAACATTGCATTCGCTTTCTTTATCACGGACTCAACCTGCGTGTTTACCTTAAGATAATCCTCGACTAGCACTCCCAGATCCCTTTGTACTTTGGCTTTACGAATTTTCTCACTGTTTAGAAAGTGGTCTATGCTTTTATTCTTTTTTCCAAAGTGCAAGACCTCGCATTTGAATTCCATCAGCCATTTCCTGGACCACTCTCCCAAACTGTCTAGATCCTTCTGCAGCCTCCCCACTTCTTCAGTACTACCTGCCTGTCCACCTAACTTCGTATCATCGGCAAACTTCGCTAGAATGCCCCCAGTCCCTTCATCCAGATCATTGATATATAATGTGAACAGCTGCGGCCCCAACACTGAACCCTGCGGGACATCACTTTTCACCGGCTACCATTACGAAAAAGAACCTTTTATCCCAACTCTCTGCCTTCTGTCAGACATCCAATCCTCAAACCATCCCAGTAGCTCACCTCGAACACCATGGGCCCTCACCTTGCTCAGCAGCCTCCCGTGTGGCACGTTATCAAAGGCCTTTTGGAAGTTTAGATAGACCACATCCACTGGGTTTCCCTGGTCTAACCTACTTGTCACCTCTTCAAAGAATTCCAACAGATTTGTCAGACACGACCTCCCCTTACTAAATCCATGTTGACTTGTTCTAATCAGACTCTGCTCTTCCAAGAATTTAGAAACCCACCTCCCACCTCCTCCCAGTCATTTTTGTAATGCAGCTGTCTGGGACAGAGAGTCCCCAACAGGCTCTACCCTCTGTGAGAAGGAAACACTCCCCACACATATACTTTGGTTTGGTGATATGAACAAAAGATACGAACTCAGCGTCAAAGTCGCTGGCCCTGACAGGGTTTGATAGAACAAGGTGTCAAGGAGTCTGAATAAGGTTGAACTGAATGGGATAAGGTTTAAACTCCCCACTGGATCATTCAGAACACAATGTGGTTGGTGGACAGCAAACCTCTTAGTCCCTGGATATCTCTGTTGGCGATCCTTCGGGTAGCTTCTTCGACGCAAACACCTTCAGCTGCTTCATCAACGTCTTTCCCTCCATCATTCGATCAGAAGTGAAGATGTTCTGTACAAATCACATAAAACTTCAAAACCTGAAAAACATTCAAGCTCATGTTGTTAACGTGTAACAGCACTGCTAGATCCTGAACATTTTCACAGGATAAAAATAGGAGCTCTTTTAGCATGTCAAGCAGGTTTCACAAGAATGTGAGAAAGCCATTCAGTCCATCGAAAAAATTGGACAAGCAGAGTCACAGCCAATTCACTCTCTCCGGCCTATTACACTGGAAGAGATTTTAAGAAAACGTAATTATTTAAAAGCAGGAGGCTGGAAGACCACACAAAGCAAGGCAGCATCAGGAGGTGAAGTAGTCAACACCTTGGGTGCAACATTTCTTCAGGAGTGGGGATAGACGTAAGGAGGTTTACAGATAAAGAAGCAGCGTGGGGAGGAGGAGGTGGCGTGGTGAGGTGGGGATAGATCAACACTGGTAAATAGTACCACCGGGTTAGTCGATTGGAGGAATGAATCCAGTTGGAAGCTGGAAGAAGGGTGGATCAGAGGAATAGAAGGGAGGTGGACCGCCTGAGAAGGGAGGGGGCGGTGATGGGAACAGAACGGGAGGGATTGGGAAGGGAGTCAGCAGCTTGGAAGGGAGGTTATTTGATATTGGAGAACTCAGTGTTCTCGAGACACTCGAGACACTGACACATCAAAAAGAAAAGGCCATTCAGCCCCTCCAAACTGTGGTACTGAAACAGGAGGATGTCTTTGATGCTGCAAGATGACAAACTAATGAAGCAGAGACTGCACAGGCAGACTGCTCCATGTTGTTCCTCCTGGCCCCATTGCTAATGGTACACACTTGTTAACTTAACATGATTTGCTGGTCGTGAGGAGGGAACGTGAATGATTTGTACCAAGTTCCAAGGAGGCATCTTCCATCTCCAAGATGTTATGGATGAGTCAAGATCACTCAAAACATTCTTAGGCAAACAGCCGAGAGCATAATTTTGCAATTTGTTTCATTAAGTGTACAATGACAATTACGTGGAGTAGTTTAGCTATGTTGACGACTGGATTTTAAAACAGACAAAAGCTTCATTCACAGAAGTACACAATGAAACACAAAGAACAGAATAAAGTACCCACGTAGAACTCAATTATGCTGTTCCGAACGCACATAACAGTCCCAATAAGCAAACTCGCTTTAAAAGACAGTATAAATGGAATACAAGCTTACAGGTTGAAGTTGAAGGGCAGAAAAGAGAAAGAGTTTCCACACAGCTCTCTGTTGGACTTCCCAGTTCAAGACTCAACTGAAAGCTGCTAAGCTCAGCTAGTTCAGCTAAAAGAGCACATCGCTCCCCTTTCATTACACAGGCCACTTCTAAAACACGACCACTTTGGTCTGTAGTCTCATCTGTTTACAGATAAACAAAAGGCCACTGAAAATCCTTTTAGTCTCCGTACCAAGCCAGACTGACCAGAATCAGGCCCCGTTTTATTGTCCCTCTGTAAAAAAATCAAGGACAGAATCCACCTGTTTAAGAAAAAGGATCTTGCCATAAAAGGGACTAGCTTTGTGACGCCTCCCTTCTTAAAAATAAACCATCAATGCCAAAATATGTCTGATTTTTAACCATTCGAATCCAGTTGGATTCGAATGGTTAAAAACGTGCATATACACTATAGCAACTGTAAATATGCAAACATGCACAACCCCATGCAAATTTAGGCCGTGGTACACCCACAACCAAATGCCTCCACATCTCACTCAAGTTTCAGAATCGCATCAGAAATCACGTTTTCACAACCTGCCACATGCCAATTGTCATAATGAATGGCGGCAACAACAAGCTCCACCGAAACAGTCTGGCATTTTTGTCCTTAATTTTTTCCACAAATATCAATGGGTTGTGATCAGCGTATACAATTGTCTCAGATGCATCGCGGGTGATGTAAACACTGAAATGTTGTCATGCCAACACCAAGTTTAAATTCTCTTTATCCACCGTTTAATATTTTTGCTAATGAAGTTCAACCTCCTGGAAAAAAATATCCGATAGGTCTTTTGATTCCCTCGTCATCTTCCTGCAGAAGCACCGCATCGACACCCACATCACTGGCATCGATCGCCACCTTGAAAGGCTTTGTGTAATCCAGTGTGGCTGAGACTGGGGCAGTGGTGAACACAGTTTTTAGACTGTCAAATGCCATTTGACAGTTTGCTGTCCACTGAGAGTTCTTGCCCTTTCTTCATAATTTGGTGAGTGGAGCAGCCACACTGCTAATGTTTGGCACAAACATTCAGTAAAATCCAATCAATCACAGTAACTGTAATACTGTTTTTTGGCGATGGTGTGGGAATTTTCCCACTACTTTCGTTTCTGTATCTCATGGGGCTATTGGTCTATTTCTCATAACATGGCCCAGGAACGTGACTTGGGCTTTCGGAAATACACTTTTAGCTAGGTTTGTAACAGTGTTGACTTTGTGATAGACCACATATGACTGTATGGTACCATCTGGCTTTGGCATCTTGACTATAGGTGAGTTCCAGTCATTGTAACTCACTTTGATTATGCCATCTTGGAGCATTCACTTTATCTCTTTCTGAACCTATGCCAACTTTGGAGGGTTATTGCCTATTAGGATTTTGCTTAATCAGAACAGCATCTCCTGTATCTACATCATGCATAATTATGCTAGTACATCCTAGTTTACTTCAGTCTATCTCCCAAAAATATAGTAATAAGTCCTTTGGATCATTTCGATTTTCTTGTTGAAGTTATCAATAATTTATCCCAATGTTTGACAACTTTCTCATTGCTCAATCTGATTTGAGGAATGTCCAATTCAGAATCCTCTGAACTTGGTTCTTCCTTCTGTGCTGTATTCATGAACACCTTCTCCTCTTGCTTTCTTTCACTATCAAACTATCTTTTGAGCATATTCACACGACATACGTAGTGAGATTTCTTCCTGTCTGGAGTCATTATCAAGTAGTTCATCTCACTAAATTTCTTATCAATTTGATAAGCTGCACAAAACCTTGTTTTTAAAGGCTCACCTATTACTGGAAGGAACACCAATGCCGTATTCCCATTTGCAAAACTGTAAATTTGTGATTTCTTATCCGCTTCCTGTTTCATTGTATGCTGTGATACCTTCAAATGTATCTAGCCAACTCTCCAGCTCTATTTAATCGTTCCCTAAATTTTGACACATTGTCCAAATGGGTGGTCTCTGAATTCTAACTTTTTAATTTCTCCTTCATCAATTTTAATGGTCCTCCTATGTCTTACCCAAAAATTAATTCAAATGGACTGAATTTGGTCGATTCATTCGGTGCATCTCTGCTCGCAAAAAGTTCAAAAGAAATTTCCTTATCGCAATCATCTGGATAATCCTGACCTTAAACGTTCAACATGGTCTTCAGTTTTTGATGCCATCTCTCTCGTGCTCTCTGTGATTCTGGATAGTGAGCACTCGATTCGAATTGCTTTATTCCCAAGTTTTCCTTTGTTCCTTGAATAGTTTGGATGTGAAGTTTGATCGTTGATCTGATTGTTTTATCTGTATCTAGAAAAAATATTATGTTTTTTTTCCTGCAACCTTTTCAGCTGTGATAATGCATAATGAGATTGCCTCTTGATATCTAGTCGACACATCCATTATTGTAAATAAATACTTATTCCCACCTTTTGTTTGTGGTAGGGGATCTACTCAATCAATCAAGACTCTTGTGAAAGGGTCGTGAAATGCTGGAATAGGTAGTAAAGGTGCAAGTTTTATTACTGTCTGCGTGATACGTTTGACACGTCTGGCAAAATTCAGTTACATCTTTGTATAGTCGAGGCCTGTAAACAAATCCTTATATTTTAGCTGGTGTTGTCCTCACCCCAAAATTACCTTCAACTAGTAGCTCAAGTGCCAATCGTGGCACCTCCTTTCTATACCCAACTGGCAAAACAGCTTGATGAATTTCTGCCCATGACTGATTGATTGAAAGTGAGATGGTCTCCATTTCTTCATTAAGACATGTTGTTAAGTAATAACAGACAGGAATGCTTTATTTCTTGCTTGCTAAATGCCTTTTGATATAACTGTTTTAATTCCTCATCTTTCAGCTGCCAGTCAATCAATTAGCAGAGCTGAAAATATTTGCATGTTTTCCTATTTGCTCCTTCTCTGTTCGACCTATCTGATCAAAATAAGATTCGGATAACTCTATGTCAGCTTCCTTTTGATCTCTCTTGCTTCAACCTGAACGTTGTGATCTGTGATCACACAATCAGGGGAATTTCCTGGTTCAACATTCTCCAGGTCTTCCGTTGCCTGCATCTCCACTGGCTTTTCAACTAGAGTAGGCAGCACGCATACCGGCGAATCAGCTATATTATTTGCAAGGACAAATTTTATTCCTGGAGCTGAGAGTTTGGGGTCCAGTACTCCTATCACACATTATCCACTGTTCTCCCTTTACATAACTGAGTATTTTTTGTCTCACCATGCATTCTTATTACCAGCAAATTTTCTGGCAATAGTCTCTCAGGCGTGCATAGCTTCTCATCCCTCAGTACTGCAGTATGAGAAGATCCTGTCTCCTTTAATATTGGAACCGCCTTACCAATGACTCCTGGTCTATGTGAATAAACTTTACCCTTGTGTGTATATTTTAAGCACATTTGGTACGTATTCCTTGATCAGCTTCCGATCATCTTGTACACTCTGAGGCAGTTGTCTAACTTCCCTTTTGCTTTTTGTTACTGGTCCAGGGTTGTCTGGATTTCCTACATCTGGCTGTCCTAGCCCACCAACACTGTGATTTTGTGTGGCCCATTTTATTACATTGAAAACACCGGTGGCATTTAGCAAGAAAGAGAGTAAATGCATTCCTATCTATTACTACTTAACAAATGATGTCTTAATGAGGAAATGGAGGCCATCACTTCTTTGTCCCTCTCAACGGTTCATTGTTTAAACCTGTGGTAAATTATCCTTCCTGTCTTCACTGAGATCTACCTTTTCCTTGCCACGTGAGGATATCTCTTTGCTCCAATTTCTATCCCTCATGGACTGAAATAGATTCTGGAAACCAAACTGAGTTTATGGACCAGCTGATAATCATCAGCCACTTTAGCTGATAACTTTGCTGTTTTAACTCTCTTTTTATCCACATGAGGTCGCACTACTTCAGGCAGTGAATTTTTGAATTTCTCCAAAATATTTACCGCTCCAAGAGCAACATAGGATCGCTTGCTTTTTTCAAGCTCTTATTCATCTATCAAAATTACTGTGTTTGATCCTTTCAAACTCAATGCAGTTTTGACCAGGATCCCTCATTATATTCCAGAAACTTTGTCTATAGTCTTCTGGTACAAGCTCATATGCAGTTAAATGGCTTTTTTCACCTCCTCATACTCTACAGATACTTCTTCTGACAGGGATTCGAATGGCTCACTCGCCCTACCTACAAGTTTCGTTTGAATTAACAAAACCCACATTGACTCTGGCCATTGCATTTGTCTAGCCACCTTTTCAAATGAGTTGAAAAAGACTTCCATATCCTTCTCATCAAACTTAGGCAATGCTTGGCCAAGGATAGGCTTCTGACTACCAGGGGTTTGCTCATCCTCACTCACTTCCTTACTAACCCTACCTTCAGCCTTTATCTCCAGCCCTTTACGCTGACTTTCCTTTTTAAAGTGTCATTTTTGCTGTTCAAAAGCTCTCTTTCTTTCTCCCCTGCTTCTCTGCCTTTTTCCATCTCTTCTGCTGCGCTTTTCCCTCTCTTCTGCTTTTTATTGTAATTCTAACTGCTTCAATTCTGCTGCCCTGTCCTTATATCTCGCTGTTAACTCAAGCTGCCTCATTTGTAAGAGAATTCTTGCCAGCTCTGTAAATTCCGATGGTTTCTCCAGCAAGTTTAACCGACGAGCTACTGCTGTAAGTATCTCTCCTTTCCTCACAGAAGCAGGCAGTTCCAGTTCCAGCCTCTTTGCTCATTGCTGCAGCTTGCTCTTATTCACTTTTTCCAAACCTTCAAAAGTCATTGCTTCCACATCCAGAAAACTTTTGGCGACTGAAAAAGCCATTATTATCCCAAGCTTTGTCTGTCCAACAAGCCCAACACCCGAAATAAAGACACGAGCACCTCACACTCGCAGTTTGACATCCGGCAAAGAGCTCCCAGTCTGTTATGGACTAGGCTAGACCACTCAAAGCATTCTTAAGTAGGCCGCACAGAGCATAACATTGCAACTTATTTCGGTAAGTGCACAATGTAAATTACCCGGAATAAGTTAGTGACGTTGTCTACTGGATTTTGAAACAGACAAAAACTGTATTCAAAAATTACACAATGAAACACAAAGAACTGAATAAATAAACCCTACAAAACTTAGCCTATACAGATAGACTTAATTATGCTGTTCCAAATATACACAACAGTCCCAATAAGCAAACTCCATTTAAGGACTAGTATAAATGGAGCACATGGCTTCAGGTTAAAGTTGAAATACAGAAGTCTTATCTGTTTACATATAAACAAAAGGCCTCTGGAAATCCTTCTCATCTCTGTATCAAACGAGACTGATCGGAGTCAGGCCTCTTTTTATTGTCCCTCTGATAAACATCAAAGACAGGGTGTCCTTGAGCCAAGAACAGTGTTTAAACAAAAAAAGGGACTAGCTTTGGGACAGAAAAGACAGGCTAGTCTTCTGTACGGGGGTCAATAGCTGGAGGGAATGACGAACTCTATCAGAATTCGACTGCTGACAGATTTGTGAAAAATATAACGTTCAGGGTAAGTTTACACACCAACTGCACATTGAGATGGTGAGAGTTCATTTAGAACCTGGAGATCTCTCTCAACCAACATGGGGCGAGGGGGGAGGTGGTGATGAGGGGGTGGTGTCCACAGAGCTTTGTAAATTATCATAGAGTGCTACAGCACGGAGACAAGCGTTGAGCCCAAACTGTTTCATGCTGACCAAAATGTCCATCCATGCTCAGTCCATTTCCCTGCACTTGGCCCATATCATTCTCAATGTTGCCTAACTATATTTTCGTCCAAATGTGAAGACGTGTATTGCAGAAAACACATTATATTTCACACTGTCAACATTTTGTTGTGGAAATGAGTGTTAGTCCATAACGCTCAAGTTTTAATGCAATCAGTTTTTATTCTTTTGTAGCGTTACAGATTAAACGCTAATTTCCTTCACACTTTTCTCATGGTACTATCACTGCAGGGATTAGTCTGGTGAAACTCCTTTACTCTATCTCTATGTAGCAAGGAAATAATTCATTATAAAGGAGAGAAAATCTGTTCAGTGTCCCACATACTATCTCAAGAACACTCTACAAATGCAAGAAGGTGGCTTCACTCTTACACTTTAATCATTTTGCAATGAACTTAGTGTCAGTGACTCATGACCAAGAACATCCAGTTTATTTTCACCAGGAGCACTTCCCATTATCTCGCCTTCTCATAAATACAAAATGAAAAGGATGGTATGTTTTGCCAAATCATTTCTTTGCCTTATGAAGTCAGGCCACACCAACAGCATCATCACTATTGCCATTGGAGATGGTTGAAGATGCTGAGGAGGCAATGCATAGTTGTATGATCTCTGGAATATTAATTCAGTGACCCAGGTAATGACCCAGACCCCGGATTGGAATTCCACCTCAGCAAATGTTGGAACTTGAAAATTCAATAAAATATCAGGAATTAAGAATCAAATAAAACAATGAAACCATTGTCAATTGTCCTACCTGGCACCCCCATGCCCGTCAGGGAAGCAAATCCAACATTTTCACCTGATCGGGCTTACATATGACTCCAGACCCACACTAAAGTGGTTAACTCTCAGTTGCAGTTTGAAATGGCCAAGCCAGCCATTCAGTTATTTCAGTCACTATAAAGTCTCAAAGAACTGAAACTGGACAGAACTAAGCACTGACTACTTACAGTCCACGGACTGCACTGGTCAGCAAGGCAGCTCACAAACACCTTCTCAAGGACAATGGGGAAAAGGAATTAAATACTGGCCCAGCATCCCGTTAATGAATAAAAGAATGTGGTTACACTCAGGGAAGAGAGACAGAGTGACATATTTCACTTGAAACAGTGACTTTGATGTATACCTTGCATGGTCACAGTTTTCAGTAATATGGTAACAGAAGAAAAATAAAAAAGGTTAATCTTGTTTGTTTTCCATCCCAGTTAATCATCAAAAATCTGTTTGTTTGCTTCTTTCCCTCTATCTTTCCCTTTCTTCATCTATTCAGCTCAGTCCTTATTCCCTTAACAACAGATGTCCCTGTCACCAACATCAATGACCCTATTTCCCAGCGGCTTTCAGTTCTGAAGTCTGGTCATTGGACTCAAAATGCCAATTATATTTTTCTCTATATCTGAGGCTCCCAAATCTGCTCAGTTTCTACGGCACTTTCTCGTTCTTTTTGATTCTGAACTCTTGCACCATTCTTTGTTTTATTTAACCATTACTGTTGTTATTACATGGGTTGCCTGCATTGCTGACTGGGGCAGTATTTGTTGTCCCTTTACTGTGAGCTCATATCTGAAGGGAATGAGCCAAGCACATTACTGTGGGTCTGATGTCAATCTTAAGCCAGATCCGGTAATAATGCTAGATTTCTTTTCCAAACGACATCAGTGAAATAGGTAAACTTATAGACTAAGTGCTTGTGATGGTATGATTATAATTATTGAAACTTACTTTTATTTCCAATTCCCTTCATTTGAATTTACGTTGTGACATAATTTGTGGTAAGATGTGAAACAGTGCCTTTAGCTGTAGTAACATGTGCATCTGAATTACATTTCTTGCAACATTATTACTCTGACACAGTGTCCCTGTCATGAGGTTACTTTAGAGACAAGAACAAGGTTGTGATCGAAATATTTGCAACTGAAATCATGCTTCAAGGAGGCTTGTAACAATAAAGGCATGAATAATGGTTTATTAGGCGCCAGCATTGATGCCAAGATGGTGACTGGAAATATTTTCGAGCTTATAGTGGACATGTTTGATGATCGACTGAGACATAAATGAATTCCATGTAAATTTTTTTTTCGGGATTGGGAACAAACGTGCTCTCAGGTGCTTGTGAGGGCGGGCGTGTGGACTCTACTGGAAGTTATGGATAATGAATGGAATTTGCATTTGAAACGGAAGACAACATGTTCCGTCTTTGCCAAATATAGGTAACAGAAATAGCAAGGAAGTTCGCCATGGTTTATGGAACTAGTAAATGGATGGAGATGAAGATACTTACCAGTAACACCAACAATAGCGAGCATGGGATAGTAACCTGTCTGAATAATCATCGGTACACCGTATGTCCAATCTGATAATGTCGATCAATACGAGAAAAGATAGGAAAGACCCTCAGATAAACTCCTATCCATTGTTGCTGCATTCCAGTCTAATGTTAGCAGATTATTATCCATTAATGGAACATTCCAGACTATTCTCAGATGTTTACCTCTCCTCTTCCTGTCTCTGCAGATGCTAATTCCTGTTAGTGGCGGAGGTGAAGCATCTGCTGATACAATGGCATAAAGCATTGCAAGAAACCCCTTACTAATCGGAAAGGGAAACCGTCCAGTGACATCATTCAGTTCCATGTCGACTGACATCAATCATAGTCACTGAACAAACAGGCGGGTTTATCTGCAATACTGTAACTGCCTGAACCTTCACCACCACCACCCTCAAAAACCACAATCCAGATGTTGTTACCGTGCTGATCGCCACTCGACTAGAATAGGCACCAGGCAATATATTTATAGTGGCTACATTGGCACTCCATTACACAGGAAATGTGGATTTTACTGGGCATTCCTTTCATTGACCTAATGAGACAAATTTGTATCTTCAGCACTCAATATGCTTCAGCAACATTTTTTTTAATATAAACTCACAAACACCTTAACACACTTCATTGGCTTCAAAGCAGAAAGACTGACATTGTTTGTATTCAGTCCAAAGCAAAATATGGCATATGTTGTCACAAAGCCGGTCCTTTTACATTATTATCCTTGAATTTTCTTCTTCAGTGAGGTTCTAAATGACCCCCAAGATTCCAAAATGTCTGTGTTTAGAAAGGTTCTTTTGGGGTCCTTTTGTTTATACCTAACTGGTCATTCCTCAGGCAGAACGCTTTCAAAACTTTAAACAAAAACTTCTATAATCAAGATGACATGGCCAGCTCTATACCTAGGCTGATTGATTCAGTTTGGGGGTTAGCTGAGGTTGTCACAATGTGTTTCAGAGAGTATCACAGTGTTCCTCAGAGTGAGTGAGAGAGTGTCCAGTGTGTCTAAGAGAGTGTCAGAGAGGGTCAGAGAATGTCATTCTGTGTCACAGTCTGTCAGAGAGTGTTACAGTGTGTCTCAGAGTGTCAGAGAGGTTCAGCGAGTGCCACAGTGCATCTCAGAGAATGTCACAGAGAAGGACACAGTGTGTCTCAGGGAGTCACGGAAAGAGGGAGAGAGTGTCACAGAGTGCCTCAGAGAGTGTCAGAGAGGATCAGAGAGTGCTACAGCGTGTCTCAGAGAATGTCACGATGTGTCAGAGAGTGTCACAGTGTGTCCGAGAGTGTCACAGTGTGTCTCAGAGTGTCAGAGAGAGTGACAATGTGTCACAATCTGTGAGAGAGTGTCACAGTGTGCCTCAGAGAGTGTCAGAGAGAGTCAGAGTGTCACAGTGTGTCTAAAAGAGTGTCAGAGAGAGTCAGAGAATGTCACAGTGCGTCACGGTCTGTCAGCGAGTTTCACAGTGTGCCTCAGAAAGTGTCAGAGAGAGTCGGAGAGTGCTACAGTTAGTAACAGAGAAGGTCAGAGAGATTCACAGTGTCTAAGAGAGTTTCACGGAGTGTCTCAGAGAGTGTGACAGTGCATCTCAGAGAGTCAAAGAGAGTCAGAAAGTGTCACAGTGTGTCACGGAGAGTGTCACACTTTGTCTAAGAGAGTGTCAGAGAGAGTTAGAGAATGTCATAGTGTGTCAATGCTGTCAGAGAGTGTCACAGTTT
Source organism: Hemiscyllium ocellatum (assembly GCF_020745735.1). Taxonomy (NCBI): domain Eukaryota; kingdom Metazoa; phylum Chordata; class Chondrichthyes; order Orectolobiformes; family Hemiscylliidae; genus Hemiscyllium; species Hemiscyllium ocellatum. The sequence goes on from NW_026867788.1 coordinate 292,072, forward strand.
GTCTCAGTGAGTGTCAGAGAATGTCAGCGAATGCCACAGTGTGTCATAGTCTGTCAGAGAGTGTCACATTGTGTTTCAGAGAGTGTTAGAGAGGGTCAGAGAGTGTCACGGTGTGTCAAAGTCTGTCAGAGAGTGTCACAGTCTGACAGAAATTGTGACAGTGTGTTTCAGAGAGTCCCAGTCTGTCTCATGGAGGGTCCGTGTGTTTCACATTGTGTCTCAGACAGAGTCAGAGATGGTCAGAGTTCGTCTCAGAGAGGGTCACAGTCGGTCAGAGAGTGTCAGAGAGGGTCACAGTCTGTCAGAGAGTGTTACAGAGTGCCTCAGAGAGTGTCAGAGAGGGTCAGCAAGTGCGACAGTGTGTCTTCGAGAGTGTCACAATGTCTCAGAGAATGTCACGATGTGTCACAGTCTGTCAGAGAGTGTCACAGTGTGCCTCAGAGAGAGTCACAGCGTGTCACAGTACGTCTAGGAGAGTATCAACGATAGACAGTGTCACAGTGTGACACAGCCTGTCAGAGAGTGTCACAGAGAGTTTCAGAGATTGTCAGAGTGTGTCACAGTCTGTCAGAGAGTGTCATAGTATGTCACAGAGTGTGCCAGAGAGAGTCAGAGAGTGTTAGAGTGTGTATCAGAGAGTGTCAGAGAGTTTAACAGTGGGTCTCAGAGAGTGTCACAGTGTGTCTCAGAGAGTCAGAGAGAGTCAGAAAGTGTCACAGTGTGTCGCGGAGAGTGTCACAGTGCCTCAGAGCGTGTCAGAGAGGGTCAGCATCTGTCTCAGTGACGGTGAGAGAGGGTCAGCATCTGTCTCAGTGACGGTCACAGTCTGTCAGAGCGTGTTGCAGTGTGTCTCAGAGAGTGACAGAAAGAGTCAGAGAGTGTGTGTCACAGTGTGTCTCAGAGAGTGTCAGAGAGGGTCAGAGAGTGTCACAGAGAGTTTCAGAGAGAGTCGCAGAGTGTCATAGTGCATCTAAGAGAGTGTCAGCGAGAGACAGAGTGTCACAGTGTGTCACAGCCTGTCAGAGAGTGTCACAGAGAGTTTCAGAGATTGTCAGTGTGTCACAGTCTGTCAGAGAGTGTCACAGTGTGTGTCAGAGTCTCAGAGAGAGTCAGAGAGTGTTACAGTGTGTCTCAGAGATTGTCACAGTGAGTCTCAGAGAGTCAGAGAGAGTCAGAGAGTGGCACGATATGTCTCAGAGAGTGTCACAGTGTATCACAGTCTGTCAGAGAAGGTTACAGTGTATTTCCGAGTGTGTCAGAGAGAGTCAGACAATGTCTAAGAGATGGTCACAGTCTGTGAGAGAGTGTTACAGAGTGTCTCAGAAAATGTCAGGAAGAGTCAGAGAGTGTCACAGTGTGTCTCAGAGAGTTTCGGAGATGGCCGAGTGTGTCGCAGTGTCTCAAAGTGTCTGAGAGAGTCAAGGAGTCTTACAATGTGTCTCAGAGAGAGTCAGAGTGTGTTACAGTCTGTCTCAGAGAGTTCCAGAGATGGTCAGAGTTTACCTCAGAGAGGGTCACAGTCTGTCAGAGAGTGTTACTGTGTATCTCGGAGAATAACAGAAAGAGTGAGGGAGTGTCACAGTCTGCCTCAGAGAGTGGCAGAGAGTCCAGAATGTGTCTCAGAGAGTGAAAGAGTGTCTCAAACAATGCTTCAGTGCGTCTCTGAGAGTGGCATAGTATGTCTCAGAGCCAGAGAGAGCCAGAATGTGTCACGGTGTGTCTCAGAGAATGTCACCGTGTCTCAGAGTGTGTCACAGTCAGTCAGAGAGTGTCACAGTGTGTCAGAGAGTGTCATAGTGTGTCACAGTGTGTTTCAGAGAGAGTCAGAGAGTGTCTCGGTGCATTTCACAGAGTGTGAGAGAAAGTCAGAGAGTGTCACAGTTTGTCACAGTCTGTCAGAGAGTGTCAACCAGTGCCTCAGGGACAGTCAGAAAGTGTCATAGTGTGCCTCAGAGATTGTTAGAGAAAGCCAGAGATTGTCACAGTGTGTCAGAGAGTGTCAGTGTGCCTCAGAGAGAGGCACACAGTTCATAGTGTGTCTCAGCGAGTGACAGATAGAGTCAGGGAGTGTCACTGTGTGTCGCAGACTGTCCAACAATATCACATTGTGCCTCAGAGAGAGTCAGAGAGTGTCACAGTGTGTCATAGTCTGTCAAACAGTGTCATAGTGTGTCTCAGACATTGTCAGAGAGTGAATGAGTGTCACAGTGTGTCTAAGAGAGTGTTAGACAGAGTCAGGTAAAGTCACAGTGTGTCACAGTGTGTCAGAGAGAGTCATAGTATGCCTCAGACATTGTCAGAGAGAGTCACAGTGTGTCTCAGAGTGTCAGAGAGAGTGACAGTGTGTCAGTCTGTCAGAGTGTGTCACAGTGTGCCTCAGAGAGTTTCAGAGAGAGTCAGCGAGTGTCACAGTGTGTCTAAAAGAGTGTCAGAGAGGGTCAGAGAATGTCAGAGTGTGTCAGAGTCTGTCATAGTATGTCTCAGAGAGTTTCAGAGAGAGTCAGCGAGTGTCACAGTGTGTCAGAGTGTCAGAGAGGGTCAGAGAATGTCAGAGTGTGTCAGAGTCTGTCATAGTATGTCTCAGAGAGTGTCAGAGAGAGTCAGAGAGTGTTACAGTCGGCAGCAGAGATTGCCAGAGAGTTTCACAGTATGTCTCAAACACTGTCGCAGTGTGTCTCAGAGAGTCAGAGAGAGTCAGAAAATGTCACAGTGTGTCTAAAAGAGTGCCAGAGAGAGTCAGAGAATGTCACCGTGTGCCACGTGCTGTCTGAGAGAGTGTCACAGTGTGCCTCAGTGAGTGTCAGTGAAAGTCAGTGAATGTTATAATGTGTCATTGTCTGTCAGAACGTGTCACAGTCTGTCAGAGCGTGTCACAGTGCGTCAGAAATTGTTACAGTGAGTTTCAGAGAGTGTCAGAGAGAGTCGATGAGTGTCCCAGTCTGTCTCATGGAGGGTCCGTGTGTTTCACAGTGTGTCTCAGAGAGGGTCACAGTCTGTCCCAGAGAGTGTCAGAGAGGGTCGCAGTCTGTCAGAGAGTGTTACAATGTGTCTCAGAGAGTGACAGAAAGAAGGTGAGAGTGTCACAGAGTGTCTCAGAGAGTGTCAGAGAGGGTCAGTGAGTACCGTAGTGTGTCTCAGAGAGCGTCACAATGTCTCAGAGAATGTCTCTGAGACTGTCACAGAGTATCAGATAGTGTCACAGTGTGCTTCAGAGAGTGTAAGAGAGTTCACAGAGAATCAGAGAGAGAGTCAGACAATGTCACAGAGATATATCAGAGAAGGTAAGAGTTTTCACAGTGTATCACAGTCTGTCAGAAATTGTGACAGTGTGTTTCAGACAGTGTCAGAGAGAGTTAATGAGTGTCACAGTCTGTCTCAGAGAGGATCAGAGATGGTCAGAATTTGTCTCAGAGCGCGTCACAGTCTGTCTCAGAGAGTGTCAGGGAGTGTCACAGTCTGTCAGATAGTGTCATAGTGTGTCTTAGAGCGTGACAGAAAGAGGAAGAGAGTGTCACAGTGTCTCTCAGAGTGTCAGAGAGAGTGACAGTGTGTCACAGTCTGTCAGAGAGCTTCACAGTGGGCCTCAGAGAGTGTCAGAGAGAGTCAGAGAATGTCACAGTCTGTCAGAAAATGTCACAGTGTGCCTCAGAGGGTGTCAAAGAGAGTCAGCGATTGTGAAATTGTGTCAAAGAGAGTTTCAGAGAGTGTCAGAGAGCGTCACAGTCTGTCAGAGGGTGTCGCCGTTTGTCTCAATCTGTCAGAAATTGTGATAGCGTGTTTCAGAGAGTGTCGGAGCGTGTTAGAGAGAGTCAGAGAGTGCCACAGTTTGTCTCAGAGAGGGTCAGAGTGTGTCAGAATGTGTGTCAGAGAGCGTCAGAGTTTATCTCAGAGAGGGTCACAGTCTGTCTCAGAGAGTGTCATAGAGGAACACAGTCTGTTAGAAAGTGTCGCAGTGTGTCTCAGAGAGTGACAGAACGAGGGACAGAGTGTCACAGAGTCCCTCAGAGAGTGTCAGAGAGGGTCAGCGAATACCACAGTGTGTCTCAGAGAGTGTCACATTGTCTCAGAGAATGTCACGAAGTGTCAGAGAGTGTCACAGTGTATCTCAGACAATGTCATAGAGAGTCACAGAGTGTCACAATATGCCTCAGTGTCAGGGAGAGTGACCGTGTGTCACAGTCTGTCAGAGTGTGCCTCAGAGAGTGTCGGAGGGAGTCAGAGAGTGTCACAGTATGCCTCAGTGAGTGTCAGAAAAAGTCAGAGAATGTAACAGTGTGTCGTAGTCTGTCAAAAAGTGACACAGCGTGTGTCAGAGAGCGTCAGAAAGTGACAGAGCGTATCACAGTCTGTCAGAGAGTGTCACCGTGTGTCACAGTCTGTTAGAGTGGAATCAGAGGGAATCAGAGAATGTCACAGTGTGTCTCAGAGAGTGTCAGAGAGAGTCAGAAAATGTCACAGTGTGTCACAATCTGTCAGGGAGTGTCACAGTGTGTCTCAGAGAGTGTCAGAGAGTATAAGAGAGTGTCACAGTGTGTCTCAGAGAGTGTCAGAGAGTATAAGAGAGTGTTACAGTCTGTATCAGAGAGAATTGGAGAGTTTTACAGTGTGTCTCAGAGAGTCAGAGAGAGTCAGAAAGTGTCGCAGTATGTCTCAGAGAGTGTCACAGTGTGTCTAAGAGAGTGTCGGAGAGAGTCAGGGAATGTCACAGCGTGTCATCATCTGTCAGAGAGTGTCGCAGTGTGTCTCAGCGAGTGTCAGAGAGCGTCAGAGAGTTTCAAAGTGTGTCACAGTGTGTCACAGTATGTCAGAGAGTGCCACAGTGTATCTCAGACATTGTCAGAGACAGCCACCGAGTGTCACAGTGTGTCTCAGAGTGTCAGAGCAAGTGACAGTGTGTCACAGTCTGTCAGAGAGTGTCAGAGAGCGTCACAGTCTATCAGAGGGTGTCGCCGTTTGTCTCAATCTGTCAGAAATTGTGATAGTGTGTTTCAGAGAGTGTCGGAGAGTGTTAGAGGGAGTCAGGGAGTGCCACAGTTTGTCTCAGAGAGGGTCAGAGTGTGCCAGAATGTGTCTCAGAGAGGGTCAGAGAGCGTCAGAGTTTATCTCAGAGAGGGTCACAGTCTGTCTCAGAGAGTGTCATAGAGGATCACAGTCTGTTAGAAAGTGTCACAGTGTGTCTCAGAGTGTCAGAGCGAGTGACAGTGTGTCACAGTCTGTCAGAGAGTGTCACATTGTTTCAGAGAATGTCACGATGTGTCAGAGAGTGTCACAGTGTGTCAAAGAGTGTCATAGTATGTCTCAGAGAGTGTCCAAGAGTGTCAAAGTGTGTCACAGTCTGTCAGAGAGTGTCACAGTGTATCTCAGACATTGTCAGAGAGAGTCACAGACTGTCACAGTATGCCTCAGAGTGTCAGAGAGAGTGGCCGTGTGTCACAGTCTGTCAGACAGTGTCACAGTGTACCTCAGAGAGTGCCAGAGAGAATCAGAGACTGTTACAGTCTGTATCAGAGAGTATTCGGGAGTTTTACAGGATGTCTCAGAGAATCAGAGAGATTCAGAAAGTGTCACAGTGTGTCTCAGAAATTGTCGCTGTGTGTCTAAGAGAGTGTCAGAGAGAGTCAGAGTTTGTCTCAGAGAGGGTCACTGTCTGTCTCAGAGAGTGTCAGGGAGGGTCACAATCTGTCAGAGAGTGCCATAGTGTGTCTTAGACCGTGACAGAAAGAGGGCGAGAGTGTCACAGAGTTTCTCAGAGAGTGTCACAGTCTGTCAGAGAGAGTCACAATGTATCTCAGACATTGTCAGAGAGAGTCACCGAGTGTCACAGTCTTTCTCATGGCGTCAGAGAGAGTGACAGTGTGTCACAGTCTGTCAGAGAGCTTCACAGTGGGCCTCAGAGAGTGTCAGGGAGAGTCAGAGAATGTCACAGTCTGTCAGAGAGTGTCACAGTGTGCTTCAGATGGTGTCAGAGAGAGTCGGAGAGTGCCAAGTTGTGTCAAAGAGACTTTCAGAGAGGTTCAGAGAGCATCTCAGTGTGTCACAGTCTGTCAGAGAGTGTCGCTGTTTGCCTCAATCTATCAGAAATTGTGATAGTGTGTTTCAGAGAGTGTCGGAGAGTTTTAGAGAGAGTCAGAGAGTGTCACAATTTGTCTCAGAGAGGGTCAGAGTGTGTCCGAATGTGTCTCAGAGAGTGCCAGAGAGCGTCAGAGTTTATCTCAGAGAGGGTCACAGTCTGTCTCAGAGAGTGTAATAGAGGATCACAGTCTGTTAGAGAGTGTCGCAGTGTGTCTCAGAGTGTGAGAGAATGAGGGAGAGTGTGTCACAGAGAGCCTGAGGGAGTGCCAGAGAGGGTCAGCGAATACCACAGTGTGTCACAGAGAGTGTCACGTTGTCTCAGAGAATGTCACGTTGTGTCAGAGAGTGTCACTGTCTGTCACAGTCTGTCAGAGAGTGTCACGTTGTATCTCAGACATTGTCAGAGCGAGTCACAGAGTGTCACAGTATGCTTCAGAGTGTCAGAGAGAGTGACCGTGTTGTACAGTCTGTCAGAGTGTGTCAGAGTGTGCCTCAGAGAGTGTCGGAGGGAGTCAGAGAGTGTCACAGTATGCCTCAGTGAGTGTCAGAAAAAGTCAGAGAATGTAACAGTGTGTCATAGTCTGTCAGAGAGTGTCACAGTGTGTCTCAGAGAGGGTCAGAGAGGGTCAGAGAGTGTCACAACGTAACACAGACTGTCAGAGAGTGTCACAGTGTGTCACAGTCTGTTAGCGTGGAATCAGAGGGAATCAGAGAATGTCACAGTGTGTCTCAGAGAGTGTCAGAGAGTATAAGGGAGTGTTACAGTCTGTATCAGAGAGCTTTGGAGGGTTTTACAGTGTGTCTCAGAGAGTCAGAAAGTATCACAGTGTGTCTCAGAGATTGTCACAGTGTGTCTCAGAAAGTGTCAGAGTTGGTCATAGTTTGTCTCAGAGAGGGTCACAGTCTGTCTCAGAGAGTGTCAGGGAGTTTCACAGTCTGTCAGAGAGTGTCGTAGTGTGTCTTAGAGCGTGACAGAAAGAGGAAGAGAGTGTCACAGTGTTTCTCAGACAGTGTCAGAGAGTGTCACAGTCTGTCAGAGAGAGTCACCGTGTATATCAGCCAGTTTCAGAGAGAGTCACCGAGTGTCACAGCGTGTCTCAGAGTGCCAGAGAGAGTGACAGTGTGTCACAGTCTGTCATAGAGAATCACAGTGTATCTCAGCCATTGTCAGAGAGAGTCACCGAGGGTCACAATGTGCCTTAGAGGGTGTCAGGGAGCGTCAGAGAGTGTCCAATTGGTTCAAAGAGAGTCTCAGCGAGGGTCAGAGAGCGTCACAGCATGTCACAGTCTGTCAGAGAGTGTCGCAGTTTGTCTCAATCTGTCAGAAATTGTGACAGTGTGTTTCAGAGAGTGTCGGAGGATGTTAAAGGCAGTCCGAGAGTGTCAGTTTGTCTCAGAGAGGGTCAGAGTGTGTTAGAATGTGTCTCAGAGAGGGTCAGAGTTTATCTCAGAGAGGGTCACAGTCTGTGTCAGAGAGTGTCATACAGGTTCACAGTCTGTCAGAGAGTGTCACAGTGTGCCTCAGAGGGTTTCAGAGAGTGTCAAATTGTGTCAAAGAGAGTTTCAGCGAGGATCAGAGAGCATCACAGTGTGTCAGTCTGTCAGATAGTGTCGCAGTTTGTCTCGATCTGTCAGACATTGTGACAGTGTGTTTCAGAGAGTGTCGGAGAGTGTTAGAGTGAATCAGAGAGTGACACAGTTTGTCTCAGAGAGGATCAGAGTGTGTCTGAATCCGTCTCAGAGAGTGTCAGAGAGCGTCAGAGTTTATCTCAGAGAGGGTCACAGTCTGTCTCAGAGAGTGTAATAGAGGATCACAGTCTGTTAGAGTGTAGCAGTGTGTTTCAGAGAGTGACAGAACGAGGGCGAGAGTGTCACAGAGTGCCTCAGAGAGTGTCAGAGAGGGTCAGCGAATGCCACAGTGTGTCTTAGAGAGTGTCACGTTGTCTCAGAGAATGTTACGATGTGTCAGAGAGCGTTCCAGTGCTTCACAGTCTGTCAGAGAGTGTCACAGTGTATCTCAGACATTGTCAGAGAGAGTCACAGCGTGTGACAGTATCTCTGAGTGTCAGAGAGAGTGACCATGTGTCACAGTCTGTCAGAGAGTGTCATAGTGTGCCTCAGAGAGTTTCAGAGAGTGTCACAGTTTGGCTAAGTGAGTGTCAGAGAGAGTCGGAGAATGTCACAGTGCGTCACAGTTCTCAGAGAGTGTCATAGTGTGTCTCAGAGAGTGTCAGAGAGAGTCAGAGAGTGTTACAGTGAATATGAGAGAGGTTCCTAGAGTTACACTGTGTCTCAGAGAGTGTCACAGTGTATCTCAGAGAGTCAGAGAGAGTCAGAAAGTGTCACAGTGTGTCGCAGAGAGTGTCAGAGAGAGTCAGATAATGTCACAGTGTGTCACATGCTGTCATAGAGTTATACAGTGTGCCTCAGTGCCAGAGAAAGTTAGAGAATGACACAGAGTCTTAGTCGGTCAGAGAGTGTCACATTGTGTCTCAGAGAGTGTCAGAGAGGGTCAGAGAGTGTCACAGTGTATCAGAAATTGTGACAGTGTTTTTCAGAGAGTATAAGAGAGAGTCAATGAGTGCCACAGTCTGTCTCAGGGAGGGTCAGAGTGTGTCGCAGTGTGTCTCAGAGAGTGTCAGAGAGGGTAACAGCCTGTCTCAGAGAGTGTCAGAGAGGGTCACAGTCTGTCAGAGAGTGTTACAGTGTGTCGCGGAGAGTGACAGAAAGAGGGAGAGAGTGTCACAGAGAAGCTCAGAGAGTGTCAGAGAGTGTCAGTGAATGCCACAGTGTGTCTCCGAGAGTGTCACAAGGTCTCAGAGAGTGTCACAAAGTGTCAGACAGTGTAACAGTGGGCCAAAGAGTGTCACAGTGTGTCACAGTCTGTCAGAGAGTGTCACAGGGTATCTCAGACAGTGTCAGAGAGAGTCACAGAGTGTCACAGTATTTCTCAGAGTGTCAGAGCGAGTGACCATGGGTCATAGTCTGTCAGAGAGTGTCACAGTGCGCCTCAGAGAGAGTCAGAGAGAGTCAGAGAGTGTCACAGTGTGGCTAAGAGAGTGCCAGAGAGAGTCAGATAATGTCACAGTGTGTCACAGTTGTCAGAGAGTGTCATAGTGTGTATCAGAGAGAGTCCGAGAGTGTTACAGTGAGTATCGGAGAGTTTCAGAGATTTTCACACTGTGTCTCAGAGAGTGTCACAGTGTATCTCAGAGAGTCAGAGAGAGTCAGAAAATGTCACAGTGAGTCGTAGAGAGTGTCACAGTGTGTCAGAGTGTTACATTGTGTCTCAGAGAGTGTCAGAGAGGGTCAGAGAGTGTCAAGTGTGTCACAGTCTGTCAGAGAGTGTCACATTGTGTCTCAGAGAGTGTCCGAGAGGATCAGAGAGTGTCACTGTGTGTCACAGTCTGTCAGAGAGTGTCGTAGTGTGTCTCAGAGAGAGTCTGAGAGTGTTCCAGTGGGTCTCAGAGAGTGTCAGGTAGAGTCAGAGCGTGTCACAATCTGTCAGAAATTGTGACAGTGTGTCTCAGAGAGTGTCAGAGAGAGTCAATGAGTGTCACAGTCTGTCTCAGGGAGGGTCAGAGTGTGTCACAGTGTGTCTTAGAGAGTGTCAGAGATGGTCAGAGTTTGTCTCAGAGATGCTCACAGTCTGTCTCAGAGAGTATTAGAGAGGGTCACAATCTGTCAGAGAGTGTTATGGTGTGTCTCAGAGTGACAGAAAGAGGGAGAGAGTGTCACCGAGTGCCTCAGAGAGTTTTCGAGAGCGTCTGTGAGTGCCACAATATGTCTCTGAGAATGTCACAAGTTCTCACAGAATGTCACGATGTGTCAGAGAGTGTCACAGTGTATCTCAGACAGTGTCAGAGAGAGTCAGAGAGCGTCACAGTGTATGTCAGAGTGTCAGAAAAAGTGACACAGTGTCACAGTCTGTCAGAGAGTGTCAAGGTGTATCTCAGAGAATGTCAGAGAGTGTTACAGTGTATATCAGAGAGTGTCAGAGAGTTTCACAGCGTGTCTCAGAGAGTGTCAGAGAGGGTCACAGTCTGTCAGAGAGTGTTACAGTGTGTCGCGGAGAGTGACAGAAAGAGGGAGAGAGTGTCACAGAGAAACTCAGAGAGTGTCAGAGAGTGTCAGTGAATGCCACAGTGTGTCTCAGAGAGTGTCACAAGGTCTCAGAGTGTGTCACAAAGTGTCAGACAGTGTAACAGTGGGCCAAAGAGTGTCACAGTGTGTCACAGTCTGTCAGAGAGTGTCACAGTGTATCTCAGACAGTGTCAGAGAGAGTCACAGAGTGTCACAGTATTTCTCAGAGTGTCAGAGCGAGTGACCATGGGTCATAGTCTGTCAGAGAGTGTCACAGTGTGCCTCAGAGAGTGTCAGAGAGAGTCAGAGAGTGTCACAGTGTGGCTAAGAGAGTGCCAGAGAGAGTCAGATAATGTCACAGTGTGTCACAGTTGTCAGAGAGTGTCATAGTGTGTATCAGAGAGAGTCCGAGAGTGTTACAGTGAGTATCGGAGAGTTTCAGAGATTTTCACACTGTGTCTCAGAGAGTGTTACAGTGTATATCAGAGAGTGTCAGAGAGTTTCACAGCGTGTCTCACAGAGTATCACAGTGTGTCTCAGAGAGTCAGAAAACGTCATAAAGTGTCACAGTGTGTCGCAGAGTGTGTCACAGTGTGTCTAAGAGAGTGTCAGAGAGAGTCAGAGAGTGTCAAAGTGTGTTACAGTCTGTCAGAGAGTGTCACAGTGTGCGTCAGTGAGTGTCAGAGAAAGTCAGTGTGTCACAGTATGCTTCAGAGTGTCAATAGAGTAAAAGTGTCACAGTCTGTCTCAGAGAGTGTCACAGAGTCCACTGTGTGTCTCAGAGAGTGACACAGTGTCTCAGAGAATGTCACAGTGCGTCTCAGAGAGTGTCACAGTGTGACTCAGAGAGCCAGAGAGAGGCAGAAAGTGTCACAGTGTGTCTCATAGAGTGTCACAGTGTCTCAGAGAATGTCACCGTGTCTCAGAGAGTGTCATAGTCATTCAGAGTGTCACAGTGTGTCAGAGAGTGTCGTAGTGTGTCACAGTGTCTTTCAGAGTGTCTCGTTGTGTTTCACAGAGTGTCAGAGAGAGTCTATGAGTGTCACAGTCTGTCTCAGGGAGGATCAGAATGTGTCACAGTGTGTCTCAGATAGTGTCAGAGATGGTCAGAGTTTGTCTCAGAGAGGGTCACAGTCTGTCCCAGAGAGTGTCAGAGAGGGTCAGTGAGTGCCACAGTGTGTCTCCGATGGTATCACAACGTCTCAGAGAATTTCACGATGTGTAGGAGAATTTCACAGTGAGTCAGACAGAGTGAAAGTGTGTCTCAGAGAGTCAGAGTGTCAGAAAGTGTCAGAGAGATTCAGAGAGTGACAAATTGTGTCTACGTGAGTGTCAGAGAAAGTCAGAGAATGTCACAGTGTTTCATAGTCTGTCAGAGAATGTCACGGTGTGTCTCACAGAGTGCCAGAGTGGGTCAGAGAGTGTCACAGTGTGTCAAAGCGTGTCAGAGAGTGTCAGTGTATCACAGTCTATCCGAAATTGTTCCAGTGTGTCTCAGAGAGTGTCAGAGAGAGTCAGAGAGTGTCACAGTGTGTATCAGACAGTGTCAAAGAGTTTCACAGTGTGTCTCACAGAGTGTCAGAGATGTTCAGAGTTAGTCTCAGAGAGGGTCACAGACTGTCTCAGAGAGTGTCAGAGAGGGTCACAGTCTTTCAGAGAGTGCTACAGTGTGCCTCAGTGAGTGTCAGAGAGAGTCAGAGAGTGTCACAGTGTGTCACATGCTGTCAGAGAGTGTCACAGTTTGCCTCAGTGAGTGAAAGACAAAGTTAGAAAATGTCACAGTGTGACATAGTCTGTCAGAGAGTGTCACATTGTGTCTCAGAGAGGATCAGAGAGTGTCACGGTGTGTCACAGTCTGTCAGAGAGTGTCACAGTGTGTCTCAGAGAGAATCCCAGAGTGTTCCACTGTGTCTAAGAGAGGGTCAGATAGAGTTAGAGCGTGTCACAGTCTGTCAGAAATTGTGACAGTGTGTTTCAGAGAGGGTAAGAGAGAGTCAATGAGTGTCACAGTCTGTCTCAGGGAGGGTCAGTGTGTGTCACAGTGTGTCTCAGAGAGTGTCAGAGATGTTCAGAATTTGTCTCAGGGAGTGTCACAGTCTGTCAGAGAGTGTCACAGTGTGCCTTAGAGAGTGTCAGAGAGAGTCGGGGAATGTCACAGTGTGTCTAAGAGAGTGTCAGAGAGAGTTAGAGTATGTCACAGTGCATCACAGTCTGTCAGACAGTGTCACGGTGTGTCTCAGAGTGTGTCAGAGAGAGAGTCAGAAAGTGTTTCAGTGAGTACTGGAGAGGTTCAGAGAGTTTCACAGAGTGTCTCAGAGAGTGTCAGAGAGAGTCAGAGAATGCCACATTGGGTCAATGCTGTCAGAGAGTGTCACAGTTTGCCTCGCTGAGTGCCAGAGAATGTCACAGTGGGTCATAGTCTGTCAGAGAGTGTCACAGTGTGTCATAGTCTGTCAGAACTTGTGACAGTGTGTTTTAGAGAGTGTCAGAGAGAGTCAATGAGTGTCACAGTCTGTCGCAGGGAGGGTCAGAGTGTGTCACAGCGTGTCTCAGAAAGTGTCAGAGATGGTCAGAGTTTGTCTCAGAACGGGTCACAGTCTGTCAGAGAGTGTTACAGTGTGTCTCAGCGAGTGACTGAAAGAGGAGATAGTGCCACAGAGTGCCTCAGAGAGTGTGAGAGCGCGTCACAGTAGATTAGATTAGATTACTTACAGTGTGGAAACAGGCCCTTCGGCCCAACAAGTGCACACCGACCCGCAGAAGCGCAACCCACCCATACCACTACATATACCCTTACCTAACACTATGGGCAACTTAGCATGGCCAATTCACCTGACCAGCACGTCTTTGGACCGTGGGAGGAAACCGGAGCACCCGGAGGAAACCCACGCAGACACGGGGAGAACGTGCAAACTCCACACAGTCAGTCGCCTGAGGCAGGAATTGAACCCAGGTCTCTGGCGCTGTGAGGCAGCAGTGCTAACCAGTGTGCCACCGTGCCACCGTGTAACACAGTGTGTCACAGTCTGTCAGAGAGTGTCACAGTGTGCCACAGAGAATTTATGAGAGAGTCAGAGAGTGTCACAGTTTGTCTAAGAGAGTGTCAGAGAGAGAGTCACAGTGAGTATCGGAGAGGTTCGGAGAGTTTCACTGTATGTCTCAGAGAGTGTAACAGTGTATCTCAGAGAGTCAGAGAGAGTCAGAAAGTGTCACAGTGTGTCGCAGAGAGTGTCACAGTGTGTCTAAGAGAGTGTCACAGTGTGTCTAAGAGAATGTCAGAGAGAGTCAGACAGTGTCACAGTGTGTCTCAGAGAGTGTCAGAGAAGGGAATAGTTTTCACAGTGTGTCACAGTCTGTCAGAGAGTGTTCCAGTGTGTTTCAGCGAGTGTCAGAGAGAGTCAGTGCGTGTCACAGTCTGTCTCAGGGAGGGTCAGAGTGTGTCACAATGTGTCTCAGAGAGTGACAGAGGTGTCTCAGAGAGGGTCAGAGTCTGTCTCAGAGAGTGTCAGGGAGCGTCACAGTCTGTCAGAGAGTGTCATAGTGTGTCTTAGAGCATGACAGAAAGAGGGAGAGATTGTCACAGTGTTTGTCAGAGAGTGTCAGAGATGGTCAGAGTTTGTCTCAGAGAGGGTCATAGTATGGGAGAGAGTGTCGTAGTGTGTCACAGTGTGTTTCAGAGTGTCTCGGTGTGTTTCACAGAGTGTCAGAGAGAGTCTATGAGTGTCCCAGTCTGTCTCAGGGAGTGTCAGAGTGTGTCGCAATGTGTCTCAGAAAGTGTCAGAGATGGTCAGAGTTTGTCTCAGAGCGGGTCACAGTCTGTCAGAGAGTGTTACAGTGTGTCTCAGTGAGTGACTGAAAGAGGAGATAGTGTCACAGAGTGCCTCAGTGAGTGTCAGAGCGCGTCACAGTGTGTCACAGTCTGTCAGAGAGTGTCACAGTGTGCCACAGAGAGTTTCCCAGAGTCAGAGAGTGTCACAGTGTGTCTAAGAGAGTGTCACAGTGTGTCTAAGAGAACGTCAGAGAGAGTCAGACAGTGTTACAGTGTGTTTCAGCGAGTGTCAGAGAGAGTCAGTGCGTGTCACAATCTGTCTCAGGGAGGGTCAGAGTGTGTCACAACGGGTCTCAGAGAGTGTCAGAGATGTCTCAGAGAGGGTCACAGTCTGTCTCAGAGAGTGTCAGGGAGGGTCACAGTCTGTCAGAGAGTGTCATAGTGTGTCACAGTGTTTCTCAGAGAGTGTCAGAGATGGTCAGAGTTTGTCTCAGAGAGTGTCAGAGAGGGTCACAGTCTGTCAGAGAGTGTTACAATGTGTCTCAGCGAGTGACTGAAAGAGGGAGATAGTTTCACAGAGTGCGCCAGAGAATGTCACAGTGTGTCACAGTCTGTCAGAGAGAGTCACAGTGTATCTCATACATTGTCAGAGAGAGTCACAGACTGTCACAGTATGCCTCAGAGTGTCAGAGAGAGTGACCGTGTGTCACAGTCTGTCAGAGAGTGTCACAGTGTGCCTCAGAGAGTTTTAGAGAGAGTGACAGTGTGTCACAGTCTGTCAGAGAGCTTCACAATGGGCCTCAGAGAGAGTCAGAGAATGTCACAGTCTGTCAGTGAGTGTCACAGTGTGCCTCAGAGGGTGTCAGAGAGAGTCATAATGTGTCAGATTGTGTCAAAGAGAGTTTCAGAGAGGGTCAGAGAGCGTCACAGTGAGTCACAGCCTGTCAGAGTGCGTCACAGTGTTTCTCGGGGAGTGTCAGAGGGTGTCAGAGAGTGTCACAGTGTGTCTCAGAGAGTGTCAGAGAGAGTCAGAGAGTGTTACAGTGAGTATCAGAGAGGTTCAGAGAGTTTCAATGTGTGTCTCAGAGAGTGCCACAGTGTATTGCAGAGAGTCAGAGAGATAGTCAGAGAGTGGCACAGTATGTCTCAGAGAGTGTCACAGTGTGTCACAGTCTGTCAGAGAAGATTACAGTGTATTTCCGAGTGTGTCAGAGAGAGTCAGAGAATATCTCAGAGATGGTCACAGTCTGTGAGAGACTGTTACAGTGTGTCTCAGAAAGAGACAGAAAGAGTCAGAGAGTATCACAATGTGGCTCAGAGAGTTTTGGAGATGGACGAATGTGTTACAGTGTGTCTCAAAGTGTCAGAGAGAGTCAGAGAGTGTTAAAATGTGTCTCAGAGAGTGTCATAGTTGTTACAGTCTGTCTCAGGAAGGGTCAGAGATGGGCAGAGTTTGTCTCAGAGAGGGTCGCAGTCTGTCAGAGAGTGTTACAGTGTGTCTCAGAGAATAACAGAAAGAGTGAGGGATTCTCACAGATTGCCTCAGAGCGTGTCAGAGAGAGTCAGAGAGTATCACAGTCTGTCTCAGAGAGTGTCACAGAGGACACAGTGTGCCTCAGTGCCAGAGAAAGTCAGAGAATGTCACAGTGTGTCATAGTCGGTCAGAGAGTGTCACATTGTGTCTCAGTCTGTCAGAGCATGTCACAGTGTGTCCGATATTGTGACAGTGTGTTTCAGAGAGTATAAGAGAGAGTCAATGAGTGTCACATTCTGTCTCAGCGAGGGTCAGAGTGTGTCATAGTGCGTCTCAGCGAGTGTCACAGTTTGTCTCAGAGAGCCAGATAGAGTCAGAGAGTGTCACAGTGAGTCTCAGAGAGTGACACAGTGAGTCTCAGAGAGTATCACAGTGAGTCCCAGATAGTCAGAGAGTGGCACAGCATGTCTCAGAGAGTGTCACAGTGTGTCACAGTCTAATCAGATTGTGTCACATTGTTCCTCAGGGAGTGTCAGAGGGAGCCGGAGAGTGTCACAATGTGTCTAAGAGAGTGTCATAGAGAATCAGAGAGTGTCACAGTGTGCCTCAGTTCCAGAGAAAGTCAGAGAATGTCACAGTGTGTCATAGTCGGTCAGAGAGTGTCACATTGTGTCTCAGTCTGTCAGAGCGTGTCACAGTGTGTCAGAAATTCTGACAGTGTGTTTCAGAGAGTGTAAGAGAAAGTCAATGAATGTCACAGTCTGTCTCTGCAAGCGTCAGAGTGTGTCACAGTGTGTCTCAGAGAGTGTCACAGTGTGTCTCAGAGAGCCAGATAGAGTCAGAAAGTGTCACAGTGTGTCTCAGAGAGTGTCAGAGAGGGTCAGTGAGTGCCACAGTGTGTCTCCGAGAGTATCACAATGTCTCAGAGAATTTCACGATGTGTAGGAGAGTTTCACAGAGAGTCAGGCATGTCACAGTGTGCTTCAGAGAGTGTCACAGAGTGTCACAGAGTGACTCAGAGAGTCAGAGTGTCAGAACGTGTCACAGCGAGTCTAAGAAAGTGTCAGAGAGAGTCAGAGAATGTCACAGTGTGTCACGTGCTGTCAGAGTGTGTCACAGTGTGCCTCGGTGAGTGCCAGAGAAAGGCAGAGAATGAAACAGTGTGTCACAGTCTGTCAGAGAGTGTCACAGCGTGTCTCAGAGAGTGTCAGAGAGAGTCAGATAGTGTTTCAGTGAGTATCGGAGAGGTTCAGAGGGTTTCACTGTGTCTCACAGTGGGTCACAGTCTGTCTCAGAGAATGTCAGGGAGGGTCACAGTCTGTCAGAGAGTGTCATATTGGGTCTTAGAGCGTGACAGAAAGAGGGAGAGAGTGTCACAGTGTTTCTCATAGAGAGTTAGAGAGTGTCACAATGTGTCACAGTCTGTCAGAGAATCACAGTGTATCTCAGACATTGTCAGAGAGAGTCACCGAGTGTCACAGTGTGTCTCAGAATGTCAGAGAGAGTGACAGTGTGTCATAGTCTGTCAGAGAGCTTCACAGTGGGCCTCACAGATTGTCAGAGAGAGTCAGAGAGTGTCAAATTGTGTCAAAGAGAGTTTCAGAGAGGGTCAGAGAGTGTCACAGTGTGTCACACTCTGTCAGAGAGTGTCGTTGTTTGTCTCAGAGAGAGCGAGTGTTTCAGAATGTGTCTCAGAGAGTCAGAGAGAGCGTCAGAGTTTATTTTAGAGAGGGTCACAGTCTGTCTCAGAGAGTGTCATAGAGGATCACAGTCTGTTAGGGAGTGTCGCAGTGTGTCTCAGGAAGTGACAGAACAAAGGAGAGAGTGTCACAGAGTGCCTCAGAGAGTGTCAGAGAGGGTCGGCGAATGCCACAGTGTGTCTCAGAGAGTGTCACATTGTCTCAGAGAATGTCACGATGTGTCAGAGAGTGTCACAGTGTGTCAGAGAGTGTCATAGTGTGTCTCAGAGTGTGTCAGAGTGTCACAGTGTGTCAGAGAGTGTCAATGTGTGTCAGAGTGTGTCACAGTATGTCACAGTCTGTCAGTGAGTGTCACAGTGTATCTCAGACATTGTCAGATAGAGTCACAGAGTGTCAATGAATGCCTCAGAGTGTCACAGAAAGTGACAGTGTGTCACAGTCTGTCAGAGAGTGTCACAGTGTGCCTCAGAGAGTTTCAGAGAGAGTCAGAGAGTGTCACAGTGTGTCTAAGTGAGTGTCAGAGAGAGTCAGAGAATATCACAGTGTGCCACAGTCTGTCAGAGAGTGTCACGGTTTGCCTCAGAGGGAGTAAGAGAGTGTCACAGTGAGTATCGAAGAGGTTCAGAGAGTTTTACTGTGTGTCTCAGAGAGTGTCACAGTGTATCTCAGCGAGTCAGAGAGAGTCACAGTGAGTATCGGAGAGGTTCAGAGAGTTTCACTGTGTGTCTCAGAGAGTGTCACAGTGTATCTCAGAGAGACAAAGAGAGTCAGAAAGTGACACAGCGTGTCGCAGAGAGTGTCACAGTGTGCTTAAGAGAGTGTCAAAGAGAGTCACAGTGTGTTGCAGTCTGTCAGAGAGAGTCACAGTGTGCCTCAGAGCCAGAGAATGTCAGAGAATGTCACAGTGTGTCATAGTCTGTCAGAGAGTGTCACAGTGTGTCAGAAATTGTGGCAGTGTGTTTCAGAGAGTGTAAAAGAGAGACAATGTATGTCACAATCTGTCTCAGGGAGGGTCAGAGTGTGTCACAGTGTGTCTCAGAGAGCCAGATAGAGTCAGCGAGTGTCACAGTGTGTCTCAGAGAGTGTCACAGTGTGTCACAGTCTGTCAAAGAAGATTACAGTTTATTTCCGAGTGTGTCAGAGAGAGGCAGAGAATATCTCAGAGATGGTCACAGTATGTGAGAGAGTGTTACAGAGTGACCCAGAAAGTGATAGAAAGATTCAGAGAGTGTCACAATGTGTCTCAGAGAGTTTCAGAGATGGCCGAATGTGTTACAGTGTTTCTCAAAGTGTCAGAGAGAGTCAGAGAGTGTTACAATGTGTCTCAGAGAATGTCAGAGTGTGTTACAGTCTGTCTCAGAGAGTGTCAGAGATGGTCAGAGTTTGTCTCTGAGAGGGTCACAGTCTGTCAGAGAGTGTTCCAGTGTGTCTCCGAGAATAACAGAAAGAGGGAGGGAGTTTCACAGATTGCCTCAGAGAGATTAGATTTTAGATTACTTACAGTGTGGAAACAGGCCCTTCGGGCTAACAAGTCCACACCGACTCACCGAAGGGCAACCCACCCATACCCCTACATTTACCCCTTACCTAACACTACGGGCAATTTCGCATGGCCAATTCACCTGACCCGCACATCTTTGGACTGTGGGAGGAAACCGGAGCACCCGGAGGGAACCCACGCAGACACGGGGAGAACGTACAAACTCCACACAGTCAGTCGCCTAAGTCGGGAATTAAACCCGGGTCTCAGGCGCTGTGAGACAGCAGTGAGTTTCACAGTGAGTCAGACAGTGTCACAGTGTGTCTCAGAGAGTGTCAGTGAGAGTCAGAGAGTGTCACAGTCTGTCTCAGAGAGTGACAGAGAGTCCACTGTGTGTCTCAGAGAGTGGCACAGTGTCTCAGAGAATGTCAGTGTGTCTCAGAGAGTATCACAATGTGTCTCAGAGAGCCAGAGCGAGGCAGAAAGTGTCACAGTGTGTCGCATAAAGTGTCACCGTGTCTCAGAGTATGTCACCGTGTCTCAGAGAGGGTCATAGTCAGTCAGAGAGTGTCACAATGTGTCTCAGAGAGTTTCAGAGATGGCCGAATGTGCTACAGTGTTTCTCAAAGTGTCAGAGAGAGTCAGAGAGTGTTACAATGTGTCTCAGAGAATGTCAGAGTGTGTTACAGTCTGTCTCAGAGAGTGTCAGAGATGGTCAGAGTTTGTCTCTGAGAGGGTCACAGTCTGTCAGAGAGTGTTCCAGTGTGTCTCCGAGAATAACAGAAAGAGGGAGGGAGTTTCACAGATTGCCTCAGAGAGATTAGATTTTAGATTACTTACAGTGTGGAAACAGGCCCTTCGGGCTAACAAGTCCACACCGACTCACCGAAGGGCAACCCACCCATACCCCTACATTTACCCCTTACCTAACACTACGGGCAATTTCGCATGGCCAATTCACCTGACCCGCACATCTTTGGACTGTGGGAGGAAACCGGAGCACCCGCAGGGAACCCACGCAGACACGGGGAGAACGTACAAACTCCACACAGTCAGTCGCCTAAGTCGGGAATTAAACCCGGGTCTCAGGCGCTGTGAGACAGCAGTGAGTTTCACAGTGAGTCAGACAGTGTCACAGTGTGTCTCAGAGAGTGTCAGTGAGAGTCAGAGAGTGTCACAGTCTGTCTCAGAGAGTGACAGAGAGTCCACTGTGTGTCCCAGAGAGTGGCACAGTGTCTCAGAGAATGTCAGTGTGTCTCAGAGAGTATCACAATGTGTCTCAGAGAGCCAGAGCGAGGCAGAAAGTGTCACAGTGTGTCGCATAAAGTGTCACCGTGTCTCAGAGTATGTCACCGTGTCTCAGAGAGGGTCATAGTCAGTCAGAGAGTGTCACAGTGTGTCAGAGTGTGTCATAGAATGTCACAGTGTGTTTCAGAGTGTCTCGGTGTGTTTCACAGCATGTCGGAGAGAGTCAATGAGTGTCCCAATCTGTCTCATGGAGGGTCCGTGTGTTTCTCAGTGTGTCTCAGATAATGTCAGAGAAGGTCAGAGTTTGTCTCATGGAGAGTCACAGTCTGTCCTAGAGAGTGTCAGAGAGGGTCACAGTCTGTCAGAGAGTGTTACAGTGTGTCTCAGAGAGGGTCAGAGCGGGCCAGTGAGTGCCACAGTGTGTCTCCGAGAGTATCACAATATCTCAGAGAATTTCACGATGTGTAAGAGAGTTTCACAGTGAGTCAGACAGTGTCTCAGTGTGTCTCAGAGAGTGTCAGAGAGTGTCACAGTGTGCCTCAGAGAGTCGGAGTGTCCGAACGTGTCACAGTGTGTCTGAGAGAGTGTCAGAGAGAGTCCGAGATTGTGAGAGTGTACCTCAGAGAGTTTCAGAGAGAGTCAGAGAATGTCACAGTGTGTCGCAGTCTGTCAGAGTTTGTCAGATTGTGCCTCAGAGAGTGCCAGAGAGATTCGGAGACTGTTACAGTCCGTATCAGAGATTATTGGAGATTTTTACAGTGTGTCTCAGTGTCAGAGAGAGTCAGAAAGTGTCACAGTGTGTCTCAGAGAGTGTTGCAGTGCGTCTAAGAGAGTATCGGAGAGAGTCAGGGAATGTCACAGTGTGTTATCATGTGTCAGAGAGTGAAACAGTGTGTCTCAGAGAGTGTCAGAGAAAGTCGATGAATGTCACAGTGTGTCATAGTCTGTCAGAGAGTGTCACAGTGTCTCAGAGAGTGTCAGAGAAGGTAAGAGTTTTCACAGTGTGTCACAGTCTGTCAGACAGTCTCACAATGGGTCACAGTCTGTCAGAAATTGTTACAATGTGTTTCATCGAGTGTCGGAGAGTGTCACAGTCTGTCAGAAATTGTGACAGTGTGTTTCAGAGAGTGTCAGAAAGAGTCAATGAGTGTCACAGTCTGTCTCAGGGAGGATCAGAGATGGTCAGAGTGTGTCTCAGAGAGGGTCACAGTCTGTCTCAGAGATTGTCAGGGAGGATCACTGTCTGTCAGAGAGTGTCATAGTGTGTCTTAGAGCATGGCAGAAAGAGGGTGAGATTGTCACAGTGTTTCTCAGCGAGTGTCAGAGAGTGTCAGAGAGTGTCAAAGTCTGTCAGAGAGAGTCACAATGTATCTCAGACATTGTCAGAGAGAGTCACCGAGTGTCACAGTCTTTCTCATGGCGTCAGAGAGAGTGACAGTGTGTCACAGTCTGTCACAGAGCTTCACAGTGGGCCTCAGAGATTGTCAGAGAGAGTCAGAGAATGTCACAGTCTGTCAGAGCGTGTCACAGTGTGCCGAAGAGAGTTTCAGAGTTGGTCAGAGAGCGTCACAGTGTGTCACAGTCTGTCAGAGTGTGTCGCAGTTTGTCTCAATCTGTCAGAAATTGCGACAGTTGGTTTCAGAGAGTGTCGGAGAGTGTCAGAGAGAGTCAAAGAGTGTCACAGTGTGTTTAAGAGAGTGTCAGAGAGAGTCAGATAATGTCACAGTGTGTCACATGTTTTCATAGAGTGTTACAGTGTGCCTCAGTGCCAGAGAAAGTCAAAGAATGTCACAGTGTGTCACAGTCTGTCAGAGAGTGTCACAGTGTTTCTCAGAGAGTGTCAGAGAATGTAAGAGTTTTCACAGTGTGTCACAGTCTGTCAAACAGTGTCACAGTGAGTCAGAAATTGTGACAGTGTTTCAGAGAGTGTAAGAGAGAGTCGATGAGTGTCACAGTCTGTTTCAGGGAGGCCCAGAGTGTGTCACAGTGTGTCTCATAGAGTTTCACAGTGTGTCTGAGAGAGCCAGATAGAGTCGGACAGTGTCATTGTGTCTCAGAGAGTGTCACAGTTAGTCTCAGAGAGTCAGAGACTGGCACAGCATGTCTCACAGAGTATCACAGTGTGTTACACTCTGTCAGAGAAGATTACAGTGTATTTCCGAATCTGTCAGAGAGAGTCAGAGAATATCTCAGAGATGGTCACAGTCTGTGAGCGAGTGTTACAGAGTGTCTCAGAAAGTGACACTAAGAGTCAGAGAGTGTCACAATGTGTCTCAGAGTTTCAGAGATGGCCGAATGTGTCACAGTGTGTCTCAAAGTGTCAGAGAGTGTCAGGGAGTGTTGGAATGAGTCTCAGAGAGTGTCAGAGTGTGTTACAGCCTGTCTCAGAGAGTGTCAGAGATGGTCAGAGCTTGTCTCCGAGAGGGTCACAGTCTGTAGAGAGTGTTACAGTGTGTCTCAGAGAATAACAGAAAGAGTGAGGGAGTGTCACAGATCGCCTCGGAGAGTGTCAGAGAGAGTCACAGTGTGTCTCAGAGAGTCGGAGTGTCAGAAAATGTCACAGTGTGTCTACGAGCGTGTCAGAGAGAGTCAGAGAATGTTTCGGTGTGTCACGTGCTGTCAGAGAGTGTCACAGTGTGCCTCAGCGAGTGTCAGAGAAAGTCAGAGAATGTAACAGTGTGTCATAGTCTGTCAGGGAGTGTCTCAGCGTGTCTCAGAGAGGGTCAGAGAGGGTCAGAGAGTGTCACAGCGTATCGCGGTCTGTCGTAGAGTGTCACAGTGTGTCAGAGTGTGTCACAGTGTGCCTCACGGAGTGTCAGAGGGAGTCAGAGTGTGTCACATTGTGTCTAAGAGTGTCAGCGTGAGTCAGAGAATATCACAGTGTGTCACAATCTTTCAGCGAGTGTCACCGTGTGCCTCAGAGAGTGTCGCAGGGTATCTAAGAGAGTGTCGCAGAGAGTCAGGGAATGTCACAGTGTGTCACAGTCTGTCAGGGTTGGTCAGAGTATGCCTCAGAGAGTGCCAGAGAGAGTCAGAGACTGTTACAGTCAGTATCAGAGAGGATTGGAGATTTTTACAGTGTGTCTCAGAGTGTCAGAGATAGTCAGAAAGTGTCACAGTGTGTTTCAGAGAGTGTTGCAGTGTGTCTAAGAGAGTCAGGGAATGTCACAGCATGTCATCATGTGTCAGAGAGTGTTACAGTGTGTCTAAGAGATTGTCAGAGAGTGTCACAGTCTGTCTCAGAGAGTCAGAGAGTGGCACAGCATGTCTCACAGAGTATCACAGTGTGTCACACTCTGTCAGAGAAGATTACAGTGTATTTCCGAATCTGTCAGAGAGAGTCAGAGAATATCTCAGAGATGGTCACAGTCTGTGAGCGAGTGTTATAGAGTGTCTCAGAAAGTGACACTAAGAGTCAGAGAGTGTCACAATGTGTCTCAGAGATTCAGAGATGGCCGAATGTGTCACAGTGTGTCTCAAAGTGTCAGAGAGTGTCAGGGAGTGTTGGAATGAGTCTCAGAGAGTGTCAGAGTGTGTTACAGCCTGTCTCAGAGAGTGTCAGAGATGGTCAGAGCTTGTCTCCGAGAGGGTCACAGTCTGTAGAGAGTGTTACAGTGTGTCTCAGAGAATAACAGAAAGAGTGAGGGAGTGTCACAGATCGTCTCAGAGAGTGTCAGAGAGAGTCACAGTGTGTCTCAGAGAGTCGGAGTGTCAGAAAATGTCACAGTGTGTCTACGAGCGTGTCAGAGAGAGTCAGAGAATGTTTCGGTGTGTCACGTGCTGTCAGAGTGTCACAGTGTGCCTCAGTGAGTGTCAGAGAAAGTCAGAGAATGTAACAGTGTGTCATAGTCTGTCAGGGAGTGTCTCAGCGTGTCTCAGAGAGGGTCAGAGAGGGTCCGAGAGTGTCACAGCGTATCGCGGTCTGTCGTAGAGTGTCACAGTGTGTCAGAGTGTGTTACAGTGTGCCTCACGGAGTGTCAGAGTGAGTCAGAGTGTGTCACATTGTGTCTAAGAGAGTGTCAGCGTGAGTCAGAGAATGTCACAGTGTGTCACAATCTTTCAGTGAGTGTCACCATGTGCCTCAGAGAGTGTCGCAGGGTACCTAAGAGAGTGTCGCAGAGAGTCAGGGAATGTCATAGTGTGTCACAGTCTGTCAGGGTTGGTCAGAGTATGCCTCAGAGAGTGCCAGAGAGAGTCAGAGACTGTTACAGTCAGTATCAGAGAGTATTGGAGATTTTTACAGTGTGTATCAGAGTGTCAGAGAGAGTCAGAAAGTGTCACAGTGTGTTTCAGAGAGTGTTGCAGTGTGTCTAAGAGAGTCAGGGAATGTCACAGCGTGTCATCATGTGTCAGAGAGTGTTACAGTGTGTCTAAGAGATTGTCAGAGAGCGTCAGGGAGTGTCACAGTCTGTCCCAGAGAGTGTCACAGTGTGTCACATTCTGTCAGAGAGTGTCAGAGTGTGTCTGAGAAAGTGTCAGAGAGCGACAGAGAGTGTCGCAATCTGTGTCAGAGAGTGTCAGAGTGTGTCACAGTCTGTCAGAGAGTGTCACAGTGTGTCTCACAGAGTGTCAGAGAAAGTCAGGGAATGTCACAGTGTGTCACAGTCTGTCAGCAACTGTCACTGTCTGTCTCAGAGAGGGCCAGAGTGTGTCACAGTCTGTCAGAGAGTGTCACAGTGTTTCTCAGAGAGTGTCAGAGAATGTAAGAGTTTTCACAGTGTGTCACAGTCTGTCAAACAGTGTCACAGTGTGTCACAGACTGTCAGAAATCGTTACAGTGTGTTTCAGAGAGTGTCAGAGAGAGTCAATGAGTGTCGCAGTCTGTCTCAGAGAGGATCAAAATGTGTCACAATGTGTCTCAGAGAGTGTCAGAGTTGGTCAGAGTTTGTCTCAGAGAGGGTCACAGTCTGTCTCAGAGAGTGTCAGGGAGGGTCACAGTCTGTCAGAAAGTGTCATAGTGTGTCTTAGAGCATGAAAGAAAGAGGGTGAGATTGTCACAGTGTTTCTCAGAGAGTGTCAGAGTGTGTGACAGTCTGTCAGAGAGAGTCACGGTGCATCTCAGACATTGTCAGAGAGACTAACAGAGATTCACAGTCTGTCTCATAGTGTCAGAGAGAGTGACAGTGTGTCACAGTCCGTCAGAGATCTTCACAGGTGGGCCTCAGAGCGTGTCAGAGAGAGTCAGAGAATGTCACAGTCAGCCAGAGAGTGTCACAGTGTGCATCAGAGGGTTTCAGAGAGCGTCAGAGAGTGTCAAATTGTGTGAAAGAGAGTTTCAGAGAGGATAAGAGAACCACACAGTGTGTCACAGTCTGTCAGAGAGTGTCACTGTTTGTGTCAATCTGTCAGAAATTGAGATAGTGTGTTTCAGAGAGTGTCGGAGAGTGGTAGAGAGAGTCAGGGAGTGTCAGTTTGTCTCAGAGAGGGTTAGAGTGGGTCAGAATGTGTCTCAGAGAGAGGGTCACAGTCTGTCTCAGAGAGTGCCATACAGGGGCACATTCTCTTAGAAAATGCTGTAATGTGACTCAGAGAGTGACAGTACGAGGGAGAGAATGTCACAGACTGCCTCAGAGAGTGTCAGAGAGGGTCAGCGAATGCCATAGAGTGCCTCAGAGAGTGTCAGCGAATACCACAGTGTGTCTCAGAGAGTGTCACATTGTCTCAGAGAATGTCACGATGTGTCAGAGAATGTCATAGTATGTCTCGGAGAGTGTCAGAGAGTGGCACAGTGTGTCCCAGTCTGTCACAGTCTGTCAGAGAGTGCCACAGTGTATCTCGGACATTGTCAGAGAGAGTCACAGAGTGTCACAGTATGCCTTAGAGTGTCAGAGAGAGTGACCGTGTGTCACAGTCTGTCAGAGAGTGTCACATTATGCCTCAGAGAGAGTAAGAGAGTGTGACAGTTTGGCTAAGAGAGTATGAGAGAGAGTCGGAGAATGACACAGTATGTCACAGTTGTCAGAGTGTAATAGTGTGTCTCAGAGAGTGTCAGAGAGAGTCAATGAGTGTCACAGTCTGTCTCAGGGAGGGTCAGAGTGTGTCACAGTGTGTGTCAGAGAGTGTCAGAGATAGTCAGAGTTTGTCTCAGAGAGGGTCACAGTCTGTCTCAGAGAGTATTAGAGAGGGTCACATCCGTCAGAGAGTATTACAGTGTGTCTCAGAGAATAACAGAAAGAGTGAGGGAGTGTCATAGATTGCCTCAGAGAGTGTCAGAGAGATTCAGAGAGTGTCACAGTCTGTCTCAGAGAGTGACAGAGAGTCCACTGTGTGTCTCAGAGAGTGACAGAGAGTCCACTTTGTGTCTCAGAGTGTGACACAGTGTCTCAGAGAATGTCACAGTGTGTCTCAGAAATGTCACAGTGTGTGTCAGAGAGCGAGAGGCAGAAAGTGTCACTGTGTGTCTCATATAGTGTCACAGTGTCTCAGAGAATGTCACCGTGTCTCAGAGAGTGCCATAGTCAGTCAGAGAGTGTCACAGTATGTCGGAGAGTGTCATAGTGTTTCACAGTGTGTTTCAGAGTGTCTCGGTGTGTTTCACAGAGTGTCGGAGAGAGTCAATGAGTGTCCCAATCTGTCTCATGGCGGGTCCGTGTGTTTCTCAGTGTGTCTCAGATAGTGTCAGAGATGGTCAGAATTTGTCTCATGGAGGGTCACAGTCTGTCCCAGAGAGGGTCAGAGAGTGTCTCAGTCTTTCAGAGAGTGTTACAGTGTGTCTCAGAGAGGGTCAGTGAGTGCCACAGTGTGTCTCCGAGAGTATCACAATGTCTCAGATAATTTCACAATGTGTAGGAGAGTTTCACAGTGAGTCAGACAGTGTCACAGTGTGCTTCAGAGATTGTCAGAGAGTGCCACAGTGTGTCTCAGAGAGGCAGAGTTTCAGAAAGTGTCGCAGTGTGCCTCAGTGAGCGTCAGAGAACGTCAGAGAATGTAAGTGTCATAGTCTGTCAGAGGGTGTCAGAGAGGATCAGAGAGTGCCACAGTATGTCACAGTCTGTCAGAGTGTGTCACAGTGAGCCTCAGGGAGTGTCGGAGAGAGTCAGAGAGTGTCACATTGTGTCTAAGAGAGTATCAGAGAGAGTCAGAGAATGTCATAGTGTGTCACAGTCTGTCAGAGAGTGTCGCAGTGTGTCTAAGAGAGTGTCGCAGTGTGTCTAAGAGAGTGTCGGAGAGAGTCAGGGAACGTCACAGTGAGTCACAGTCAGTCCGAGAGCGTCATAGTATGCTTCAGACATTGTCAGAGAGATTCAGAGTGTCAGGGGTGTCTCAGAGTGTCAGAGAGAATAACAGTGTGTCACAGTCTGTCAGAGTGTGTCACAGTGTGCCTCAGAGAGTGCCAGAGAGAGTCAGAGACTGTTACAGTCTGTATCAGAGAGTATCGGTGATTTTTACAGTGCGTCTCAGAGTGTCAGAGAGAGTCAGAAAGTATCACAGTGTGTCTCAGAGAGTGTTGCAGTGTGTCTAAGAGATTGTTGGAGAGAGTCAGATAATGTCACAGTGTGTCATCATGTGTCAGAGAGTGTCACAGTGTGTCTAGGAGAGTGTCAGAGAGCGTCAGAGAGTGTCACAGTCTGTCTCAGAGAGTGTCAGAGTGTGTCACAGTCTGTCAGCGAGCGACACAGTGTGTCACAGTCTGTCAGAGAGTGTGGCTGTTTGTCTCAATCTGTCAGAAATTGTGATAGTGTGTTTCAGAGAGAGTCAGAATGTGTTAGAGAGAATCAGAGAGTGACACAGTTTGTCTCAGAGTGTGTCAGAATGTGTCTCAGAGAGGGTCAGGGTTTATCTCAGAGAGGGTCACAGTCTGTCTCAGAAAGTGTCATACAGGGTCACAGACTGTTAGAGAGTGTTGCAATGTGTCTCAGAAAGTGACTGTACGAGGGAGAGAATGTCACAGAGTGCCTCAGAGAGGGTCAGCGAATACCACAGTGTGTCTCAGAGAGTGTCACATTGTCTCAGAGAATGTCACGATGTGTCAGAGAGTGTCACAGTGTGGCAAAGAGTGTCGTAGCATGTCTCAGAGAGGGTCTGAGAGTGACACAGTGCGTCACAGTCTGCCAGAGAGAGTCACAGTGTATCTCAGACAGTCAGAGAGAGTCACAGAGTGTCACAGTATGCCTCAGAGTGTCAGAGAGAGAGTGACCGTGTGTCACAGTCTGTCAGAGAGTGTGACAGTGTGCCTCAGAGAGTTTTACGCAGAGTCACAGAGTGTCACAGTTTGGCTAAGAGAGTGTCAGAATGAGTCGGAGAATGTCACAGTGTGTCACAGTGTGTGTCAGAGAGTGTCACAGTGAGTATTGGGGAGGTTCAGAGAGTTTCACTGTGTGTCTCAGAGAGTGTCACAGTGTATCTCAGAGAGTCAGAGAGAGTCAGAAAATGTCACAGTCTATCGCAGAGAGTGTCACAGTGTGTCTAAGAGAGTGTCAGAGAGAGTCAGATCATGTCACAGTGTGTCACATGCTGTCATAGAGTGTCACAGTGGGCCTTGGTGCCAGAGAAAGTCACAGAATGTCACAGTATGTCATCGTCTGTCAGAGAGTGTCACATCGTGTCTCAGAGAATCTCAGAAATGGTCAGAGGGTGACAGTGTTTCACAGTCTGTCAGAGAATGTCACAGTGTGTCAGAAATTGTGACACTGTGTTTCAGAGAGTGTAAGAGAGAGTCAATGAGTGTCACAGTCTGTCTCAGCGAGGGTCAGAGTGTGTCACAGTGTGTCTCAGAGAGTGTCAAAGTGCATCTCAGAGAGCAAGATAGAGTCAGAGATTGTCACAGTGTGTCAGAAATTGTGACAGTGTGTTTCAGAGAGTGTAAGAGAGAGTCAATGAGTGTCACAGTCTGTCTCAGCGAGGGTCAGAGTGTGTCACAGTGTGTCTCAGAGAGCGTCACAGTGTGTCTCAGAGAGTGTTACAGTGAGTCTCAGAGAGTCAGAGAGTGGCACAGCATGTCTAGAGAGTGTCACAGTGTGTCACAGTCTAGTAAGAGTATGTCACAGTCTTCCTCAGGGAGTGTCGGAGGGAGCCAGAGAGTGTCACAGTGTGTCTAAGAGAGTGTCATAGAGAATCAGAGAGTGTCACAGTGTGTCTCAGAGAGTGTCAGAGAGAGTCAGAGAGTGTTACAGTGAGTATCGGAGAGGTTCAGAGAGTTTCACCTGTCTCAGAGAGTGTCACAGTGTATCTCAGAGAGTCATAGATTGGCACAGTAAGTCTCAGAGAGTGTCACAGTGTGTCACAGTCTGTCAGAGAAGATTATAGTGTATTTCCGTGTGTGTCAGAGAGAGTCAGAGAATATCTCAGAGATGGTCACAGTCTGTGAGACAGTGTTACAGAGTGTCTCAGAAAGAGACAGAAAGAGTCAGAGAGTGTCACAATGTGTAGGAGAGTTCCACAGTGAGTCAGACAGGGTCACAGTGTGCTTCAGAGAGTGTCACAGAGTGTCACAGAGTCAGAATGTCAGAAAGTGTCACACTGTGTCCAGGAAAGTCAGAGAATGTCACGGTGTGTCACGTGCTGAGTGTCACAGTGTGCCTCAGAGAGTGTCAGAGAGGTTCAGAGAGTGTCACAGAGTATCACAGTCTGTCAGAGAGTGTCACAGCGTGTCTCAGAGAGTGTCAGAGAGGGTCAGAGAGTGTCACAGAGTATCACAGTCTGTCAGAGAGTGTCATGATATGTCACAGTCTGTCTGAGTGTGTCACAGTGTGCCTCAGGGAGTGTCGGAGAGAGTCAGGGAATGTCACAGTGTGTCACAATCTGTCAGTGAGTGCCACAGTGTGCCTCAGAGGGTGTCATAGAAAATCGGAGAGTGTCACAGTGTGTCTCAGAGATTGTCAGAGTGAGTCAGAGAGTGTTACAGTGAGTATCGGAGAGGTTTAGACAGTTTGACTGTGTGTCTCAGAGAGTGTCACAGTGTCTCTAAGAGAGTGTGAGAGAGATGCAGAAAGTGTCACAGTCTCTCTCAGAGAGAGTCAGAATGTGTCAGGGAATGTCACAGTGTGTCATAGTCCATCAGAGAGTGTCACAGTGTGTCTCAGAGAGTGTCAGAGACGGTAAGAGTTTTCACAGTGTGTCACAGTCTGTCAGACAGTGTCACAGTGGGTCACAGTCTGTCAGAAATTGTGACATTGTGTTTCAGAGAGTGTCAGAGAGAGTCAATGAGTGTCACAGTCTGTCTCAGACAGGATCAGAATGTGTCACAATGTGTCTCAGAGAGTGTCAGAGATGGTCAGCGTTTGTCTTAGAAAGGGTCACAGTCAGTCAGAGAGTGTCATAGTGTGTTTTAGAGAGTGACAGAAAGAGAGAGAGAGTGTCACAGTGTTTCTCAGACATTGTCAGAGAGAGTCACCGAGTGTCACAGTCTGTC
The DNA here is from genome assembly GCF_020745735.1 of Hemiscyllium ocellatum. Taxonomy (NCBI): domain Eukaryota; kingdom Metazoa; phylum Chordata; class Chondrichthyes; order Orectolobiformes; family Hemiscylliidae; genus Hemiscyllium; species Hemiscyllium ocellatum. Next base: position 322,249 of record NW_026867788.1, read on the forward strand.
ACATAGTGTCGGAGAGAGTGACAGTGTGTCACAGTCTGTCAGAGAGCTTCACAGTGGGCCTCAGAGAGTGTCAGAGAGAGTCAGAGAATGTCACAGTCTGTCAGAGTGTGTCACAGTGTGCCTTAGAGGGTGTCTGAGAGAGTCGGAGAGTGTAAAATTGTGTCAAAGAGAGTTCCAGAGAGGGTCAGAGAGCATCACAGTGTGTCACAGTCTGTCAGAGTGCGTCACAGTGTTCCTCAGGGAGTGTCGGAGGGAGTCAGAGAGTGTCACAGTGTGTCTCAGAGAGGGTCAGAGTGTGTCAGAATGTGTCTCAGAGAGTGTCAGAGAGCGTCAGAGTTTATCTCAGAGAGTGTCACTGTCTGTCTCAGAGAGTGTCATAGAGGGTCACAGTCTGTTAGAGAGTGTCGCAGTGTGTCTCAGAGAGCGACAGAACGAGGGCGGGAGTGTCACAGAGTGCCTCAGAGAGTGTCAGACAGGGTCAGCGAATGCCACAGTGTGTCTCAGAGAGTGTCACATTGTCTCAGAGAATGTCACGATTTGTCAGAGTGTCATAGTATGTCTCAGAGAGTGTCAGAAAGTGTCACAGTGCGTCACAGTCTGTCAGAGAGTGTCACAGTGTATCTCAGAAATTGTCAGAGAGAGTCACAGAGTGTCACAGTATGCCTCAGATTGTCAGAGTGAGTGACCGTGTGCCACATTCTGTCAGAGAGTGTTACAGTGTGCCTCAGAGAGTTTTAAAGAAAGTCAGAGAGTATCACAGTTTGGCTAAGTGAGTGTCAGAAGGAGTCGGAGAATGTCAGTGTGACACAGTTGTCAGAGAGTGTCATAGTGTGTCTCATAGTGTGTCAGTGAGAGTCAGCGAGGGTGTCAGAGAGTATCGGAGAGATTCAGAGAGTTTCACTGTGTGTCTCAGTGAGTGTCACAGTGTATCGCAGAGTGTCAGAGAGAGTCAGATAATGTCACAGTTTGTCCCATGCTGTCATAGAGTGCCACAGTGTGCCTCAGTGCCAGAGAAAGACAGAGAATGTCACAGTGTGTCATAGTGTGTCAGAGAGTGTCACATTGTCTCTCAGAGAGTCTCAGAAATGGTCAGAGTGTGTCACAGTGTTTCACAGTCTGTCAGAGAATGTCACAGTGTGTCAGAAATTGTGACAGTGTATTTCAGAGAGTGTAAGAGAGAGTCAATGAGTGTCACAGTCTGTCCCAGGGAGGGTCAGAGTGTGTCACAGTGTGTCTCAGAGAGTGTCACAGTGTGTCTCAGAGAGCCAGATAGAGTCATAGAGTGTCACAGTGTGTCTCAGAGAGTGTCACAGTGAGTCTCAGAGAGTCAGAGAGTGGCACAGCGTGTCTCAGAGAGTGTCACAGTGTGTCACAGTCTGTCAGAGAAGATTACAGTTTATTTACATGTGTCAGAGAGAGTCAGAGAGTATTTCAGAGATGGTCACAGTTTGTGAGAGCGTGTTACAGAGTGTCTCCGAAAGAGACAGAAAGAGTCAGAGAATGTCACAATGTGTCTCAGAGAGTTTCAGAGATTGCCAAATGTGTCGCAGTGTGTCTCAATGAGTCAGAGAGAGTCAGAGAGTATTACAATGTGTCTCAGAGAGTGTCAGAGTGTGTTACAGTCTGTCTCAGTGAGTGTCAGAGATGGTCAGAGTTTGCCTCAGAGAGGGTCACCGTCTGTCAGAGAGTGTTACAGTGTGTCTCGGAGAATAACAGAAAGAGTGAGGGAGTGTCACAGATTGCCTCAGAGAGTGTCAGAGAGAGTCAGAGGGTGTCACAGTTTGTCTCAGAGAGTGACAGAGTGTCCACTGTGTGTCTCACCGAGTGACACAGTGTCTCAGAGAATGTCACAGTGTGTCTCAGAGAGTGTCACAGTGTGTCTCAGAGAATGTCGGAGAGAGTAAGGGAATGTCACAGTGTGTCACAGTCAGTCCGAGAGAGTCATAGTATGCCTCAGACATTGTCAGAGAGAGTCACAGAGTGTCACAGTGTGTCTCAGAATGTCAGAGTGAGTGACAGTGTGTCACAGTCTGTCAGAGAGTGTCACAGTGCGCCTCAGAGAGTTTCAGAGAGAGTCAGAGAATGTCACGGTGTCTCGCAGTCTGTCAGACAGTGTCACAGTGTGCATCAGAGCGTTGCAGAGAGTCTGAGAGTGTCACAGTGTATCACAGTCTGTCAGAAAGTGTCACAGTTTGTCACAGTCTGTCAGAGTGTGTAACAGTGTGCGTCAGCGAGTGTCAGAGGGAGTCAGACAGTCTCACAGTATGTCTAAGAGAGTATCAGAGAGTCAGAGAATGTCAAAGTGTGTCACAGTCTGTCAGAGTTGTCAGAGTTTGCTTCAGAGAGTGCCAGAGAGAGTCAGAGTCTGTTACAGTCTGGATCAAAGAGTATTGGAGAGTTTTACAGTGTGTCTCAGAGTGTCAGAGAGAGTCAGAAAGTGTCACAGTGTGTCTCAGAGAATGTTGCAGTGTATCTCAGAGAGTATCGGAGAGAGTCAGGGAATGTCACAGCGTGTCATCATGTGTCAGAGTGTCACAGTGTGTCTAAGAGAGTGTCAGAGAGCGTCAGAGAGTGTCACAGTCTGTCTCAGAGAGTGTCAGAGTGTGTCTCAGAGAGTGTCAGAGAAAGTCAGTGAATGTCACAGTGTGTCATAGTCTGTCAGAGAGTGTCACAGTGTATCTCAGACAGTGTCGGAGAGAGTCACAGAGCATCACAGTGTATGTTAGGGTGTCATAAAAAGTGATAGAGTGTCACAGAGTGTCAGAGAGTGTCACGGTGTATCTCAGAGACTGTCAGAGAGTGTTACAGTGTATATCAGAGAGTTTCACAGTGTGTCTCAGAGAGTGACACAGTGTCTCACAGAGTGTCACAGCGTGTCTCAGAGAGTGTCACAGTGTGTCTCAGAGAGTTTCAGAGATGACCGAATGTGTCACAGTGTGTCTCAAAGTGACAGAGAGAGTCAGAGAGTGTTACAATGTGTCTCAGAGGGTGTCAGAGTGTGTTACAGTCTGTCTCAGAGAGTGTCAGAGATGGTCAGAGTTTGTCTCAGAGAGGGTCACAGTCTGTCAGAGAGTGTTACAGTGTGCTTCGAAGAATAACAGAAAGAGTGAGGGAGTGCCACAGATGGCCTCAGAGAGTGTAGAGAGATTCAGAGAGTGTCACAGTCTGTCTCAGAGAGTGAAAGAGAGTCCACTGTGTGTCTCAGAGAGTGATAGACAGTCCACTGTGTGTCTCAGAGAGTGACACAGTGTCTCAGAGAATGTCACATGAGTCTCAGAGAGTGTCACAGTGTGTCTCAGAGAGCCATAGAGAGGCAGAAAGTGTCACAGTGTGTCTCATATAGTGTCACAGTGTCTCAGAGAATGTCACCGTGTCTCAAAGAGTGTCATAGTCAGTCGGAGAGTGTCACAGTGTGTCAGAGAGTGTCATAGTGCGCCACAGTGTGTTTCAGAGTGTCTCGGTGTGTTTCACAGCGTGTCGGAGAGAGTCAATGAGTGTCCCAATCTGTCTCATGGAGGGTCCGTGTGTTTCTCAGTGTGTCTCAGATAGTGTCAGAGATGGTCAGAGTTTGTCTCATAGAGGGTCACAGTCTGTCCCAGAGAGTGTCAGAGAGGGTCACAGTCTTTCAGAGAGTGTTACAGTGTGTCTCAGAGAGGGTCAGTGAGTGCCACAGTGTGTCTCCGAGAGTATAACAATGTCCCAGAGAATTTCACGATGTGTAGGAGAGTTTTACAGTGAGTCAGACAGTGTCACAGTGTGCTTCAGAGAGTGTCAGAGAATGTTGCAGTGTTTCTCAGACAGTCAGAGTGTCAGAAAGTGTCACAGTGTGCCTCAGTGAGCGTCAGAGAAAGTCAGAGAATGTAAAAGTGTGTCATAGTCTGTTAGAGGATGTCAGAGAGGGTCAGAGAGTGTCACAGTTTGTCAGAGTGTGTCACAGTGTGCCTCAGGGATTGTCGGAGAGAGTCTTTGAGTGTCACATTGTGTTTAAGAGAGTATCAGAGAGAGTCAGAGAATGTCACAATGTGTCACAGTCTGTCAGAGAGTGCCGCAGTGTGTCTCAGTGAGATTCGCACTGTGTCTAAGAGAGTGTCGGAGAGAGTCAGAGAATGCCACAGTGTGTCTCAGAGTGTCAGAGAGAGTGACAGTGTGTCACAGTCTGTCAGAGCGTGTCACAGTGTGCCTCCGAGAGTGCCAGAGAGAGTCAGAGACTGTTGCAGTCTATATCATGTATTATTGGAGATTTTTACAGTGTGTCTCAGAGTGTCAGAGAGAGTCAGGGAATGTCACAGTGCGTCATCATGTGTCAGAGAGTGTCACCGTGTGTCTAAGAGAGTGTCAGAGAGCGTCACAGTCTGTCTCAGAGAGTGTCAGAGTGTGCCACAGTCTGTCAGAGAGCGTCACAGTGTGTCAGTCTGTCAGAGAGTGTGGCTGTTGGTATCAATTTGTCAGAAATTGTGATAGTGTGTTTCAGAGAGTGTCAGAGAGTGTTAGAGAGAATCGGAGAGTGACACAGTTTGTCTCAGAGAGGGTCAGAGTGTGTCAGAATGTGTCTCAGAGAGGGTCAGGGTTTATCTCAGAGAGGGTCACAGTCTGTCTCAGAAAGTGTCACACAGAGTCACAGACTGTTAGAGAGTGTCGCAATGTATCTCAGAAAGTGACAGTACGAGGGAGAGAGTGCCACAGAGTGCCTCAGAGAGTGTCAGCGAATCCCACAGCGTGTCTCAGAGAGTGTCACATTGTTTCAGAGAATGTCACGATGTGTCAGAGAGTGTCACAGTGTGTCAAAGAGTGTCATAGTATGTCTCAGAGAGTGTCCAAGAGTGTCAAAGTGTGTCACAGTCTGCCAGAGAGTGTCACAGTGTATCTCAGACATTGTCAGAGAGAGTCACCGAGTGTCACAGTATGCCTTAGAGTGTCAGAGAGAGTGACCGTGTGTCACAGTTTGTCAGAGAGTGTCACAGTGTGCCTCAGAGAGTTTTAGAGAGAGTCTGAGAGTGTCACAGTTTGGCGAAGAGAGTGCCAGAAGGAGTCGGAGAATGCCACAGTGTGTCACAGTGTGTGCCAGAGAGTGTCAGAGAGAGTCAAAGAGTGTCACAGTGAATATCGGAGAGTTCAGAGAGTTTCACTGTGTTTCTCAGAGAGTGTCACAGTGTATCTCAGAAAGTCAGAGAGAGTCAGAAAGTGTCACAGTTTGTCGCAGAGAGTGTCACGGTGTGTCTAAGAGAGTGTCAGAGAGAGTTAGATAATGTCACAGTGTGTCACATGCTGTCATACAGTGTCACAGTGTGCCTCAGTGCCAGAGAAAGTCAGAGAATGTCACAGTGTGTCATAGTCGGTCAGAGAGTGCCACATTGGGTCTCAGAGAGTCTCAGAAATGGTCAGAGTGCCACAATGTTTCACAGTCTGTCAGAACATGTCACAGTGTGTCAGAAATTGTGACAGTGTGTTTCAGAGAGTGTAAGAGAGAGTCAATGAGTGTCACAGTCTGTCTCAGCGAGGGACAAAGTGTGTCACAGTGTGTCTCAGAGAGTGTCACAGTGTGTCTCAGAGATCCAGATAGAGTCAGAGAGTGTCACAGTGTGTCTCAGAAAGTGTCACAGTGTGTCTCAGAGAACCAGATAGAGTCGGAGAGTGTTAGTGAGTCTCAGACAGTCAGAGAGTGGCACAGCATGTCTCAGAGAGTGTCACAGTCTAGTAAGAGTGTGTCACAGTGTTCCTCAGGGAGTGTCGGAGGGAGCCAGAGAGTGTCACAGTGTGTTTAAGAGGGTATCATAGAGAATCAGAGAGTGTCACAGTGTGTCTCAGAGAGTGTCAGAGAGAGTCAGAGAATATTACAGTGACTATCGGAGAGGTTCAGAGAGTTTCACCTGTCTCAGAGAGTGTCACAGTGTATCTCAGAGAGCCAGAGAGTGGCACAGTAAGTCTCAGAGTGTGTCACAGTGTGTCACAGTCTGTCAGAGAAGATTGCTGTGTATTTCCGTGTGTGTCAGAGAGAGTCAGAGAATATTTCAGAGATGGTCACAATCTGTGAGAGAGTGTTAGAGTGTCTCCGAAAGAGACAGAAAGAGTCAGAGAGTGTCACAATGTGTCTCAGAGAGTGTCAGAGTGTGTGACAGTCTGTTTCAGAGAGTGTCAGATATGGTCAGAATTTGTCTCAGAGAGGGTCACAATCTGTCAGAGAGTGTTACAGTGTGTCTCAGAGAATAACAGAAAGAATGAGGGAGTGTCACAGATTGCCTCAGAGAGTTTCAGAGAGAGTCAGAGAGTGTTACAGTCTGTCCCAGAGAGTGTCAAAGAGTCCAAGAGTGTTTCAGAGAGTGACGCAGCGTCTCAGAGAATGTTACAGTGTGTCTCAGAGAGTGTCACAGTGTGTCTCAGAGAGCCAGAGAGAGGCAGAAAGTGTCACAGTATGTCTCATTGAGTGCCACAGCGTCTCAGAGAATGTCACCATGTCTCACAGTCATAGTCGGTCAGAGAGTGTCACACTGTGTCACAGTGTGTTTCAGAGTGTCTCGGTGTGTTGCATAGTGTCAGAGAGAGTCAATGAGAGTCCCAGTCTCTCTCATGGAGGGTCTGTGTGTTTCACAGTGTGTCTCAGAGAGTGTCAGATATGGTCAGAATTTGTCTCAGAGAGGGTCACAATCTGTCAGAGAGTGTTACAGTGTGTCTCAGAGAATAACAGAAAGAGTGAGGGAGTATCACAGATTGCCTCAGAGAGTTTCAGAGAGAGTCAGAGAGTGTTACAGTCTGTCCCAGAGAGTGTCAAAGAGTCCAAGAGTGTTTCAGAGAGTGACGCAGCGTCTCAGAGAATGTTACAGTGTGTCTCAGAGAGTGTCACAGTGTGTCTCAGAGAGCCAGAGAGAGGCAGAAAGTGTCACAGTATGTCTCATTGAGTGCCACAGCGTCTCAGAGAATGTCACCATGTCTCACAGTCATAGTCGGTCAGAGAGTGTCACACTGTGTCACAGTGTGTTTCAGAGTGTCTCGGTGTGTTGCATAGTGTCAGAGAGAGTCAATGAGTGTCCCAGTCTCTCTCATGGAGGGTCTGAGTGTTTCACAGTGTGTCTCAGATAGTGTCAGAGATGGTCAGAGTTTGTCTCAGATAGGGTCACAGTCTGTCCCAGAGAGTGTCAGAGAGGTTCAGTGTGTCTCCGAGAGTATCACAATGACTCAGGATGTGTAGGGGAATTTCACAGTGAGTCAGACAGGGTCACAGTGTGCTTCAGAGAATGTCACAGAGAGTCACAGAGTGTCACAGAGTGTCTCAGAGATTCAGAATGTCAGAAAGTGTTACAGTGTGTCTAAGAGAGTGGCAGAGAGAGTCAGAGAATATCACAGTGTGTCAGTGCTGTCAGAGAGTGTCACAGTGTATCACCATCTGTCACAGAGTGTCACAGTGTGTCTAAAGAGTGTCATAGATAATCAGAGAGTGTCACAGTCTGTCTCAGTGAGTGTCAGAGGGAGTCAGAGTGTGTTGCAGTGAGTATCGGAGTGGTTCAGAGCGTTTCACTGTGTGTCTCAAAGAGTGTCACAGTATATCTCAGAGAGTCAGAGAGTGGTACAGTATGTCTCAGAGAGTGTCACAGTGTGTCACAGTCTGTCAGAGAAGATTACAGTGTATTTCCGAGTGTGTCAGAGAGAGTCAGAAAATATCTCAGAGATGTTCACAGTCTGTGAGTGAGTGTTGCCGTGTGTCTCAGAAAGAGACAGAAAGAGTCAGAGTGTATCACAATGTGTCTCAGAGAGTGTCAGATTGTGTTACAGTCTGTCCCAGAGATTGACAGAGAGGGTCACAGTCTGTCAGAGAGTGTTACAGTATGTCTCAGAGAGGGTCAGAGAGGTTTAGTGAGTGCCACAGTGTGTGTCCGAGAGTATCACAATGTCTCAAAGAATTTCACGATCTGTACGAAAGTTTCACAGTGAGTCAAACAGTGTCACAGTATGCTTCAGAGAGTGTCACAGAGTGTCACAGTGTGTCTCAGAGAGTCAGAGTGTCAGAAAGTGTCAATAAGAGAGCGTCAGAGAGAGTCAGAGAATGTCACGGTGTGTCACGTGCTGTCAGAGAGTGTCACAGTGTGCCTCAGTGAGTGCCAGAGAAAGTCAGAGAATGTAACAGGGTGTCATAGTCTGTCAGAGAGTGTCACTGCGTGTCTCAAAGAGATCAAAGAGTGTCACAGCGTATCACAGTCTGTCAGAGAGTGTCACAGTGTGTCACAGTCTGTCAGAGTGTGTCACAGTCTGCCTCAGGGAGTGTCGGAGGGAGTCAGAGAGTGTCACATTGTGTCTACCAGAGTGTCAGAGGGAGTCAGAGAATGTCACAGAGTGTCACAATCTGTCAGAGAGTGCCACAGTGTGCCTCAGTGAGTGTCAGAGAATGTCACAGTGTGTCTCAGAGAGTGTCAGAGAGAGTCAGAGAGTGTCACAGTGTGTCAAAGTGTGTCTGAGAGTATCAGTGTGTCACAGTCTATCCGAAATTGTTACAGTATGTTTCAGACATTGTCAGAGAGAGTCAGAGAGTGTCACAGTGTGTATCAGACAGTGTCAAAAAGTTTCACAGCGTGTCTCAGAGACTGTCGGAGGTGTTCAGAGTTAGTCTCAGAGAGGGTCACAGTTTTTAACAGAGAGTGTCAGAGAGGGTTACAGTCTGTCAGAGAGTGTCACAGTGTACGTCAGGGAGTTTCAGAGAGAGTCAGAGAATGTCACAGTGTGTCACAGTCTGTCAGCGATTGTCGGAATGTGCCTCAGAGAGTGCCAGAGAGAGTTAGAGACTGTTACAGTCTGTATCAGAGAATATTGGAGATGGTTCCAGTGTGCCTCAGAGTGTCAGAGAGAGTCAGGGCGTGTCAGAGTGTGTCATAAATTGTGACAGTGTGTTTCAGAGAGTGTAAGTGAGAGTCAATGAGTGTCACAGTCTGTCTCAGGGAGGGTCAGAGTGTGTCACAGTGTGTCTCAGAGAGTGTTAGATATGGTCAGAGTTTGTCTCAGATAGGGTCACAGCCTGTCTCAGAGAGTATTAGACAGGGTCACAGTCTGACAGAGAGTGTGATAGTGTATCTCAGAGAGTGTCAGAGAGTGTTACACTGTTATAGAGTATCACAGTGTATGTCAGGGTGTCAGAAAAAGTGACAGAGTGTCACAGTCTGTCAGAGAGTCTCACGGTGTATCTCAGAGATTGGCAGAGTGTGTTACAGTGTATATCAGATAGTGTCAGAGAGTTTAACAGTTTGTCTCAGAGAGTGTCACAGTATGTCTCAGAGAGCCAGAGAGAGTCAGAGAGTGGCACAGTGTGTCGCAGTCTGTCAGAGCGTGTCACAGTCTGTCAGAAATTGTGACAGTGTGCTTCAGAGAGTGTAAGAGAGAGTCAATGAGTGTGACATTCTGTCTCAGGGAGGGTCAGAGTGTGTCACAGTGAGACTCAGAGAGTGTCAGAGATGGTCAGAGTTTGTCTCAGAGAGGGTCACAGTCTGTCTCAGAGAGTATTAGAGAGGGTCACAGTCTGGCAGAGAGTGTTACAGAAGATAAATTATTGTTATATTCAGCCCAATGAGTCATGGACTCTGCTGTGCCCACTTTCAGTTCCAGAGCTGCAGAACAAATGCTGATTCAAAACTGTCCATCATCTTACTCACACCAATATCAAGTTCACCCATCAATCCTGGGAATACTGGCTCATGTTGCAGGGTACTGTCGAAATAACTTCATATCAGCATGCTGAAACGTGTGAACTTCAATGAAATATTCTCTCAATCTCCCTCTCTCTTTTTTCCCAAAATTCTTTTGTTTGTTGTTATTTAAACTGATTTCCCCACCATCTCTCTCTGGCAGTGATTTTCATATCCACAGCACCCGTTGTCATGGCCCAATGGAGATATGGAGCTATAAATGGATGGGAGCTTCACATCCTTTCACTTCCAGTATGGGCTGCAAGTTTCCCCACACTGGACAGTGATCTAACACAGTGTTACTGAACAATGCACTGGGGTGGTGTGCACAGCTCAATCTGCTGGGAGGGTAACTGACCCGGTTTACAGACCAATTCACTGCTTGTCACAGTACATCTACCCATACTGAACAGAAACCTGTTTATAAAGCAAGACACTGGTGTGGGCTGCATCTCACCCCATGCTGGACAGACTGTTTCATCTGGGTTACTGAATCCATGCACCGGTGTGTTCTGTGCTGGTCCGCATGTTGGACAGATAGCCAGTGGCCTGGTGAGATATGCAGTATTTCATCCTGGAGAGGTTGCTGTTTTGTACTGGGCCTCATCTGCACAGTGCTCCATCCTGGAAGATAGCTGGGTTGTCCTGAGCCTAGTCTGCACAGTGCTCCGTGCTGAGCAGGTATCTCATCTAGGCTTATACGTGTCTGGGCTGGATCTGTGAAGTGGATTGAGTATCCGGTATAATTCCTGATCGAGCTATCATTTCTCCAGCTCGGCGCAGTCCGCTGTTAAACACCGTATTTGTGCAACATGTTGTCTATTAAGTAATTATCCAATTAAAACATGAATATCTGTCATTCTTGCGATGCACATGAGCTGACGTACCTAAAAATATATGATGAAAGTCGTCTCAACCGGAAAGTTTCCTTATTTTAAAGGTAAGTATGAGGTGCTCTGTTTCAGATGCAATTCGCTTGGTCAAAATATTCCGCATTCAGCAAAATACAATATATTCAAACACCGGCAATAAAATACAACAAAAACAAGAGTAACTTGGAATATCTTAATTCTATTGGAAAACATAACAGAATAACAAGATGATGGATTAGGAATAACAAGATGATGGATTAGGAATAACAAGATGATGGATTACTGGGCTAATGGTAGGCTACTTGGTAGTGTGGATGAGCAGAGGGATCTTGGTGTCCAAGTACACAGATCTCTGAAAGTTGCCACCCAGGTAAATAGTGCTGTGAGGAAGGCATATGGTGTACTGGGCTTTATTGGCAGAGGAATTGAGTTCCGGAGTCCTGAGGTCATGTTGCAGTTGTATAAAACTCTGGTGAGGCCTCATCTGGAGTATTGTGTGCAGTTTTGGTCGCCATACTATAGGAAGGATGTGGAAGCTTTAGAACGAGTGCAGAGGAGGTTTACCAGGATGTTGCCTGGAATGGTAGGAAAATCTTATGAGGAAAGGCTGAGGCACTTGGGGCTGTTCTCATTGGAGAAGAGAAGGTTTAGGGGAGATCTGATAGAAGTGTATAAGATGATTAGGGGTTTAGATAGGGTAGATACTAAGAACCTTTTACCGCTAATGGAGTCAGGTGTTACTAGGGGACAAAGCTTTAAATTAAGGGGTGGTAGGTATAGGACAGGTGTTAGGGGTAGATTCTTCACACAGCGGGTTGTGAGTTCATGGAATGCCCTGCCCGTATCAGTGGTGAACTCTCCTTCTTTATGGTCATTTAAGCGGGCATTGGATAGGCATTTGGAAGTTATTGGGCTAGTATAGGTTAGGTAGGATTCGGTCGGCGCAACATCGAGGGCCGAAGGACCTGTACTGCGCTGTATCCTTCTATGTTCTATGTTCTATGTAATAATAGATTATTTAACTACTATACAGTAACTACTCCAAAATGGCAGCATCCAATAAACACCCACTTTTCACAAAACAAATTCAGGAGACAGATTGTCTCACATGTAGTTCTCCAATCCAGGAGGAATGAACATCAAAAGACAATTCTGAGAGAAATCTCAGAGAGAGAGTGCAGCAGCCAGGAGAGATTTCCTGCCTTCCAACCCTACTGAGACCCCATCAATAACTGGCAAAATCTAAAACTAAGAATCCTGCTTCTATGAGAGCTTGGCTATCACTCCATAGGACGAGGCAGCAGCTTCAAGGACCACAAGGGATGGAGTGTATCTATGCCGTCTATGACACTGCAGGAACCTCTCAAAAATGCCTAATCCCACCGAAGTCGTTAAATGATGGTAAGATAAATGTCAAAGTTAAACATAAATAGATAAAACGAAAGCATGCAGCAGGCCTGGTGATCAGTCATAGACGGTCTCAGGAACCCAGCAACTCCTACCCTGCCAAAACACTGTAGAATCATCGAGCTTGTGAAGAGAAAGCATCATCTCTCTCCATCACCTCGAACTTTACAATTGTAAATGTACCATTCACCTAATAGTCAGTGATGTCAATACCCCACCCAGACTAAGTATTACTGTGATCTATATGGGGTGCAGTTAAATGGGTTAACTGGAGCTGTTTGTTCAGTGACTATGATTGATGCCAGTCTCCATGGACCCTAACTGTGTCACTGGAGAGTTTCCCTCTTCCATAATTAAGGGCTTCTTTGAACCTGTCGTCCCATATTATCAGGGGCAGCGTGATCCTCAACATGATTGGGAAAGCAGCTCCAGAGAGAGGGAGAGGAAGTGAATCAGCACAATAGACTGAAATGTTCCAGCAATGGATCCAAATCTGAGAATATTACATTGGAGAGCCACTAAAATGAACAGGAGTTTATCTTTGGGTCTTTATTGGCTTTCTCAGGATTGGCCATCGTTAGAGTTGCGGATCGAAGCCGTACTGAGGATTATTCAAGCTGGTTACTACCCCATCCTCGCTCTTATTGGTGTTCCTGGTAAGTCTATCTCTTTCAATTCTGTAAACTATGATGAAAATCATTGCTAATTCTGTTATTTATATTTTGCAAAGACGTAGAGTATTTTATTCAGTTTCAGTCACAAACTCCACTTCCTTTGAATTAATTTCAGACTCTTCACTCATAAACATCTCAGAAGGAACATGACTGTTCACAACCTCAAACTGACTTTTGCCCTGAACTGTTCTATGTCTCGGTATTCTCTCTGTCATCGAATCTGCCCACACCCAACTCAATAATATCCCCAGTCTCCACCTCTGCCTCAATGCTGTTGCTGAATTAAACACCGTCTAGCCCTTTGTTGACTTCAGAATTTATGGCTCCCGTTGTATTCTGACATCTCTACCAGTGACAAATATTTTGACTACAAACTTGTTACCATCACTATACAGGTACTTCACAACAGGTGCTCTGTATGAGATTCATAATGTCACTGCACGTGTAATTCAGAGGCAAAGGTGATGACTCTAAAGGCATTGTTTGAAATCCTATCACAGCCGATGACTGAACTTAAAGTCGAATGACAAAAATTGGAATAAAATTTCACTGATGGAAAAAACAAACAATCAGGATTTCTTTTAATATTTCACTAATAGCCTTTGGTAAAGAAACTTAACATTATTGCCGGGTCTGGACTAAGGGCGACTTCAGTTCCACAATAAAATAGTTGGCTCCATGATATCTCGACAAATGGCCTCACAGTCAAGGGTAATTAGGATGGACAACACATGCTGCCCTTGCCAGTGATGCTGACATACCATGAAACAACAACATTAAAGGTGAAATAAACGAAGGAACTGTGGATAATGGAGATCTGAAATAAAATTCTCCAGCGTCCAGAGAGAGAGAGAGAGAGAAAGGAAAAGAAAACAAAAGGATTGCTGATGATGGACTGGAAGGAAAATGGAATGACAAGTTATTCTAACATTCCTGACTTTCCCATATTCCCGAATATCACGTCCATTTAGGTATGTCCCTGAATAAACTGAGTTATGTTCCCTCTGTCTCTCTTCTCTGAGTGTGATGATCTATTCCATTGGCAATACTGGTGCTGCCCTTACAGTTGCTGAGATACAGAAAAAGGTAATGTTACAGAGTCAACTGCTTCTTTGGAGAGAGGAACTGTTACTTTGGGACTTTACAGAGATGCAACGGCTTTCTCAGCCCGGAAGAAAAACTAAGGAGAGGAGGGCATTTTCAACCCTGAATGGGTGCACCATGTGCGTCGGGCATTGACTTGCTGCTGTCATTAGAAAGTCAGTGGAGTTTCTGTGGATGGTGTTCTCAGGTTTGTTTTGCCATCTGCTGAGTTCATTCAGGGAGACCCGAGGGTCTGGTGATCACACTCTCGACACTGCATTTACAGCGTGTCTGGGTCCATGGTAAACAAATGGAGCAAAGACTACACAGAAGGGAAACTCTGGAAACAAGGAGGAGCAAAGCACCACACTTTCCTTCCTGGGATTTCCAGGAACATTTGTCTAAGCTCAAAGTTTATGAGAAGATTTGCAGCTCGAGTTCTCGTTGTTGTGGTTCTGTTCGCCGAGCTGGGAATTTGTGTTGCAGATGTGTTTGGCTTGTCCTGTATTAGTAGTGTTGTCCCAGAACGAAGGGCCCGATACCCAGCATTAGCAAAACCAATATAGTGTACAAAATCCAACGCAAAGACTGTAGAAAACACTACATAGGACAAACAGGAAGATAGCTAACGATCCGCATCCATGAACACCAACTAGCCACGAAAAGACATGACCAGCTATCCTGAGTAGCCACACACACAGATGACAAGCAATATGAATTCGACTGGGACAACACTACTATTATAGGACAAGCCAAACAGAGAACAGCCAGGGAATTCATAGAGGCCTGGCACTCATCCACATATTCAATCAATAAGCACATCGATCTGGACCCAATATACCGGCCACTGCAACGGACAGCTGGAACTGACAACCGGAAGCGGCAGAGACAAACCACTCTAAATGTCGGAGGAAAGATCACAGAAGCGCTTCACAGGAGGCTCCCAAGCACTGAGGATGTCACCTAGAAAGGGGACGAACTGTCTGCAACACAAATTCCCATCTTGGCGAACAGAACCACAACATTTGTCTAAGCTGGGCCCATTCAGGGGTAAAGTGTGAAACCAGTTTGTTCCAAAAATATAACCTGTAGCCTCACACCAGGGATAGGACTGTGCTGACTATCACCATGAATTTAACTGTTTTACTTCTGGAACTTTCCAGGCAGGAGTGGGTAATGTATCCACCATCTCTGAAGTGTAGTCCTCCGATGTATCATGAGCTGACAGAAGCCAGTTGCCTGCTGAGTAGAATGCATTGGTTCCACCACCACAGGAGAAGGTACAGAAACCAGCTTCCAGATATACTAGAGAGAAGGGAGACTGGTGAAAATGAGGAAATGCAGGGAATTAGAATTAATGCAGGTTATCCTTTTGGAAATCTAATTGAACTGAAGTTTCATAAGTTGCTGCATCTGATGAGTTACATCCCAGAGTATTGAGGAGAGGAAAACAGAACTAGTGAAAAAAATTATTGATTATTCTTCAAAGCTGGTTAGATTCTGGAAAGGATCCTGCAGACTGGAAAGCAGCGATTGTAAACGTAAATATTTAAAACAGGACGGAGAGGGAAAATATAAAACTAAATAGCTTGATGCTAGCTATGAGAACAAAAAAATCATTGGAACCTTTTATAAGGAACGTGACAACTAGACACTTGGAAAATAATGATATGATTTGGTAGAATTGGCATAGATTCAGGAAAGGGAAATGATCATTGATAAACCTTTTTGTGGAGATTGTGCATTGTGCCATCGAAAATTAAGAACCAATGGGAATGGATTATTTGAGTATTTAGAAGACGCTTGACCTGATTGAATATAGGTGAGTGGGGAATGTGAGAATCCATGGGTATAGGGTGAAATATATACAACATGGATTAAAAATTGGTAATTGAGATACGAGAGAATACTGTTTTTTTTTTCTCTGGACTGAAGGTTTGATGGATGGCAGCAGGATCAGTGTTTGGGCAATATCTGTTCACAAGGTATAAAAATAATTCAGACGTGAACAACAAATATCATCATGTACATTTATATTTATTAAATGGTGAGAGATTGGGAAGTGATATTGTTGAAAAGGACCTGGATGTCCTTGGTCATAATTCGCAAACAGAATTCTGATGGGGCAGGAAGTAAGTGATATGTGGCTCTTCATGCAAAATGATTGAAGCACCAGAGTTAGAGCATCTTTCCCATTGGTCGTGTTTTGTTGAGAGAGTATTTGTTTGGTCTGCTTTATAGATAATGATCTCTTTGTCACCGAGACAGCGCAAAGGAGTTTTACCTGACTAAACCCTGGCATGATGGTACCCCGCGAAGCGAGTGCAGTGACTATGTGTTTAATGTGTAGTGCTCTGAGAAAATAAGAAGCTGAAACTTGATGATTATGGACGGACATTCGTTATGTCCCAAACAGCTGAATAGTGTGAAAATTCCATAGTTTTCAGTGGATGATTGATTCCCGATAGTTTGCATGTATCTGCAGAGCCCCATGTCGATTGACAGAGCTCTGAATGAACTCGGGACACTTGAATGCACAGTTAGTGTTTGACACTGCATTGAATATCACTTTGTGCATAATCCTGTCAGCAGCTACGATAACTTCATTTTAAAAGAGTTAGTCATTCCCCACCAGCTTCTGACCTCCATGGAGACCATGGGTCTGCCTTCTTGGAGAATGAAAAAAAAAATGGAAAATACTTTAAAAAGATTGGCTTCATTTCGAATGCCAGAAAACCATGTTGAAGTAATACTAATGTACTATGAGTAATTAAGTCATGTGGATCAATTTGGAGCAGTCTATCTGTGCAACCCCTGCTCCATTTGTTTGCAACATTAAAACATCTCTGACCCATTCCTGTTCCTGTGTTATTGGCTTGAGAAGCTGAATGACCTCTTCCTGTTCCTTTTTAATGACTCCAGGAGTGAAATGGTCTCTTTCTGATCCTATGTAAGTGGGTGTGGGTGTGAGCAGATTCCTTCTCTTCCTGTGTTATAGGCAGAAGGAACTGAATGGGCTATCTCTCTTTTTGCCCAGTAGTTTTGATGGGCAGAATGGCTTCTCCATATTCTTGTGAAACCAGATTGAAGTGCTGAATGTACTCCTCGTTTTACTGTGGAAACGTACAGTGCTGTAACATGAATATTACCCAGACTTTAACAGCGCAATCTTGAATGTTGTCCATGTCTAGTTGCACATGGACACAGGCTGCTTCAAGATCTGAAGGACAACTTGTTCTAAACAGTATATAAACTTCAGTGAATATCCCCACTTTTGCTAAGTTTTGACTCAATGGCTGAAAGGCCTCCTTCCAAACTGCAGGAGTCCCCACTGACAAACAGAAGATGCCTGGGCTGAGGGAGCTACCTTGAGAATCTCTTGCACAGTTGCCCCATGGCCGAGATAATTGATGCCCACCAATTGTAACCATCTTCCCTTGTGCCGTGAATGACTCCAAACAGTGGAGAGGTCACAATCGATTCTCATTAAGTGTGATTTTCCTCAGGCTCGTTGATCTCATCCTCAGTCAAATACTGCCTTGAGTTCAGGGCCAGTCTCTCTTACCTGAGCTCCTGTATTCCCTCTTTTGCTCATATCAATAGGTCATGATGTAGAAGCAGATAATGTTTTCTTCAAACAGAGAGTAGTGAATGTCAGGAATTCTCTTACACAGAGTTAGGGGAGCTAGATCACTGAAAGGGACCAGTGGTGTTCTGCAGGGAGCGGCTCTGGGACACCTACTCTTGATTATTTCTATAAATGAGTTGGATGGGAGTGTGGAATAGTGGGTTATCAAGTTTGCCAATGACATAAAGGTTGTTGGAGTGGTACAGAATGTGGAGGTCTTTTGTTGGTTGCAATGGGACATTGACAGGATGCAGAACTGGGCTGAGAAGTGGCAGATGGATTTCAAACTGTAAAAGTGTGAAGTGAATCCCATTGCAAGCTCGAATATGAATGCAGAATACATGGTTAAAGATAGGATTCTTGGCAGTGTGGAGGAACAGAGCGACCCTGAGGTCCGTGTCCACTGTTCCCTCAAATTTGCTCCCCAAGTTGATGGTTTGGTTAAAAGGCATATGGTTTGTTGGCTTTCATTAGCAGGGGGATTGCGTTTAAGAGCCGTGAGGTTATGCTGAAGCTCTATAGAGCCCTGGATAGACCACACTTGGAATATTGTGTTCAGTTATGGTCACCCCATTATAGGAAGGATGTGGAAGCTTTAGACCGGAAATTTACCAAGATGCTGCTTGGACTGGAGGGCAAGTTTTATGAAGAAAGCTTGAGGGAGCAAGGGATTTTCTCATTGGAGGAAAGAAAGATGACAGGTGACTTGATAGAGGTGTGCAAGATGATGAGAGGCATAGACAGAATGAATAGCTAGCGACTGTTTCCTAGGGCAGAAATATCTATCACAAGGGGTCACAATTTTAAGGTAATTGGAGGAAGATTTAGGGGAGATATCAGAGGTAGGTTCTTTAGACAGAGAGGGGTGTGTGTGTGGAATGCACTGCCAGCAGTGGAAGTAGAGTCAAATACGTGAGGGAAACTTAAGAGAATCTTGGATAGGCATATGGAAGGACGTGAACGGAAGCATGTTGGATAGTCTGATCATAGAGTAGGATAAACGGGTGGTACAACATCGAGGGCCGAATGTCCTGTACTGTGCTCTACTGTTCTTTGTTCTGTGTTCTATGGAAATGCTCATAGAGGCTGGAGACGGATTTTGATTTGTCAGAGAGGTGAGGGCTATGAAGCCATGATCTTAGTGAAAGGCAAGACAGGCTTGGGAGGTGAACGACCTCCCTTTGTTTCTGATATTCTCACATTCTGTTATTGGAAAATTTGATTAGATTAGAATAGATTAGATTAGATTAGATTAGATTAGATTTGATTTGATTAGATCAGATTACTTACAGGAAAGTACCTCGAAGGTCTGTTATGGAATGTTGCAGTCAAGGAGCCCAGAGGACTTTGTGAGCCATCTCTGGGTGAGGTATGGGGGTGTATTAACAGTGAATCTGGGTCTACCAACAAATGGAGCACAAATTGCAGAGAGGGGAAGCTCTGTAAAAAGAAATGACGGACCGCTTTCATATCCAGCCTGGGTTTTCCAATTACATTTTCCAAATCACCCAAACTGAGTATGACAGTCAAGGGGAGTGAATGTTCTCCTCTGTTTCTGTGCACCAGGTGATAGCAGTAAGTTGCCTCCACCTGCTCATATCCAGCAGTTTGAAGTTCTGAATGGAACACAGAAACACGGGACTAACGAGTAGGAGTGGGTCCTGAGATACTTTGAGCCTTCTCCACCAGGCAATAAGATTGTGGCTGTTCAGGTTTGGTTTCAGCCCCACTATCTTGTCTGTATCCCATTATCCATGACGCAGTCTCTGTGAAATCTTTAACTAATTCAGCAGTAAATACTTGCAATCAGAGAGGCATCACAAACATCTGAGGAAGAGAATTCCCATTTAAAAGCCCTTTCAGCAGTTTTCCTCATCCCTGTGATAGAATAGAAGAGCCATACAGCATGGAAACACATCCTTTTGTCCAAATTCTCCATAACGATCACGCATCCTAACCTGACCTAGTCCCAATGCCAGCATTTGGCCCATATCCCTCTGAACCATTCCTATTTAGGTCTCTATCCAGATATATTTTAAACATGTAATTGTACCCGCTTTCACCACTTCCTCTGACAACACTTTCCGTGCACCCACCAATCTCTGCATGTAAACGTTTCCCCTCAGGTCCCATCTAAATCTTTCCCCGTCACCTTCAAACTATGCAGTCTAGTTCTGGAAATCCGTACACTGGGAAAAAAGATGTTGGCCACTGAGACTATAAATGGCCCTCAGGATTTTATAAACCTCTGTCATGTCACTATTCAGCCTCCAACAGTCCAGGGGGAAAAGCCTCAACCTATTCATCCTCTCCTGCAATTCAATTCCTCAGGTTCCAGAAAATCCTTGTAAATCTTTTCTGCACCCTCTCAAGCTTAGCAACATCCATCCTTTAGCAGTGCCAACTTAAATGTACGTAGTATTCTTAAAGTGACCTCACCAACGTCCTGTAGAAGTGTAATATACTACCCCATCTCCTATACTCAATGTTCTGACTGAACATTCATACTCTGTCTACCTGCTGCTGCACTTTCAAGTAACTATGAACCTGCATCCGTAGGTCTCTTTGTTCAGCAACATTTCCCAGGACACTACCCTGCTTTAACTTACCAAAATGCAAAACCTCACAAATGTCTGTATTAAATTCTATCTACCAGTCCTTGGCCCTTTGTTTGTCAAGGGTGCCGTTGTACTCTGAAATAATCATCACTGTCCACTGCCCCACTTTTATTTTTGATGTTGCCTGTAAACCTACGAACCATGCCTCCGATAATCACATACAAGTCGTTTATATACATGGTGAAAAGCACTGAGCTCAGCACTGATTCTTTCAGCACACCCCAGCCCAAAGGCCTACAGTCTAGAAAACAACCCATTACCTTCAATCCAATTTTGTATCCATTTGGTTAGCCTTTCCTGAATTCCATATGACCTAACCTTAGTATTCTGTCTACGATGAGGAACCTTATTAAATGCCTTGCTGAAGTCTGTGTGAACAATGTATACCACAGTGCCTTCTTTATCACCTTTTAAAAATATCAATCACATTAATGAGACATGATTTCCATCGTACAAAGCCATGTTGACTATTCCTAATATGTCCTCGTCTTTCTAAATGCGTGTAAATCCTATCCCTCAGAATCCCCTCCAACAATCTCCTCTACACTGACATTCGGCTGACTGAGTCAATAATTTCCTGTATTTTTGGATCACTGTTCCCTTTTCTAGTCCCACTCATCCACTAGCCAAAAAAATAATAATTATAACTAGGTTAGTGATATGGCCAATAATATAGTCCTCAGAGTGTGTCAGGGTCAGTGTTAGGAACAAGTCAGACAGATTTCTTTAATCTGTTAGAACAACATGTATATGACCAAAGCAAAGTTGCTCAAACTATAATGGAATGAAGAATGGCGAGTGGATATTGCAAATATGTACATTGATATTTCCCTTTGAAAAATACTGCGGAACACACACACACACACACGCGTCTGTTTGATATCAAACTGAAAAGGAAAATCTATGTAAAGTTATCTTGAAAGAACTTTGTCCAAGTATTATTCGAACTCATGACCAAAGGAAGAATGAGAGTTTGATCCAAATGCTATTCTACTTACAGAGTCATCAAATCCTACAGCATGGAGAGAGGCCCTTTGGCCCAAACTGGTCCATGCTGACACAAATATCCATCCACATTAACCTCTTTTCCCAGCACGTGTCACTTCTCGTCCTTTCCTGTCCATGTACTTGCCCAAATGCCGTTTAAATATCGTTAATATAAATGCTTCAACCATTTCCGCTGACAGCTCATTGCCGTTGTGTACCATTCTCTGTGTAAAACTGTTTCCATTAGTTTCCCTTTTATTCTTTCCCAACTCACCTTAAATTGATGCTCTCTAGTCCTCAATTCCCCAACTCTGGGAAAAAGAGGCTCAGTCCATTCACCCTATCTATGCCTCTCATAATCTTGTACACTTCTATAAGATCCCCCTCAGTATCCTACACTCTAAAGAAAAAAAGTTCTCGCTTGTCCAACCTCTTCCTATAATTCATACTATTGAGTCCTGGCAACATCTTTGTAAATTCTGTCTGCACACATTTCAATTTAAAAACATCCTTCTGATCGCAACGTGATCAAAACTGAACACAACACTACAAGTCCGACATCCTGTATAACTGTAACATAACTTACCAACTTCTCTCCTCCATGTCACTTCATCAAAGAACTCAAGCAAATTTGTGAGGCATGATCTCCCACTCACAAAGTCATGCAATCGTTCCAGTCTAAAAACAACTATTAATAATTATTATTAAACTAAATAACAACAAACAATAATAAATAATATTAAGATGACATTTTCAGTGGACAATAGATTATCCATGGTTTGTGTCATTGGAACGTGCATCATTGGTGAAGGGCAGAATGGATTTTATACCTGTGTCATTGAACTGCGTTGAAAAAAGCAAGGGTGGCACGGTGGCTCAATGGTTAGCACTGCTGCTTCATAGTGCCACGGATCCGGGTTTGATTTCAGCCTTGGGTGACTCTCTTGTGGAGTTTGCACATTCTCCCGTGTTTGTGTGGGTTTCCTCTAGGAGCTTCATTTTTCTTACACAATCCAAAGATGTACAGGTCAGGTGAATTGGCCCACAGCCTTATGTGCATTAGTCAGGGGTAAATATAGATTAGGGGCATCGGACTGGGTGGGTTGCTATTCAGAGGGTCGGTGTGGCCTTGTTGGGCCAAATGGCCTGTTTCCATACTGTAGGAAATTGAAAAAAAACTATTTCTAATCAAACCCTGTATTTCCAAACGTGTGCATATCTTATCCCTCAGAATCTTCTTAAGTAACCTACCTACAACAGATGTTAGGCTTCCCAGTCTATAGTTCCCAGAGTTTTCTTTGCTTCTCTTTTTGAATCATGGCACAACATTTGCTGCACTTCAATATTCTGTAACCTACCCTGCGGCTAACGATGATGCAAAAATATCACCCAGGTCCCCGTAGTTTCTTTTGTAGCCTCTTGCAGTATTCTTGGATGCATCTGTTTAGGTCCAGGAGATTTATCCAACTTCATACATTCTAATGCATCCAACACATCCTCACCTGTGATATTGACTAACCCCAAGATATCACCACGACCTTTGTTAACATCCCAAGTCTTTTTGTATTTCTCCACGGTAAAGACAGAGGAGAAATATTCATTGAGAATCTCACACAACTCCTATCGTTCTAGACATGCATGTCCACTTTCGACCTTGAGGGGTCATATTCTCATGTAGTTATTCTTTTTACTTCAATATACTTAAAGAACCTCTTTGGGTTCACCCTAATCTTCTCAGACAAGGCTATGGTGTGCGCCCTTTTCGCCCTTCTGATTTCCTTCTTCGGTAAACTCCTGTATTCCCTGTACACCGCCAAGGATTCCCTTGAACCCAGCTGCATGGACGTCAGCCACACCTCCTTTTTGCCTGTCAAAGCCTCGATATCTCCAGACATCCAGGGTTTCCTCTTCCTGCCAAACTTGCATTTTACGCTCACACGAATATATGTAGACCTTGAACTTCAGCCATTTCACTTTTAAAGTCCTCCCACTAGCCGGAGGTCCCTTCGCCTGAAAACAAACTCCTCCAACCAACCCCTACTAGCTCTTATCTAATTCCATCAAAATTCGCCTTGCCCCAATGTAGAACTTGAACATGCGGGCCAGTTTTGTCCTTCTCCATAAGTATTTTAAAACAAATAGAACTATGGTCACTGGTCCCAGCGTGCTCCACCATTGTCACCTCAGTCACTTGTTCTGCCCTATTTCTTAGAGTAAGTCAAGTTTTACCCCTTCTCGAATTGCACCCTCTACATACTGCTTGAGGAAACGTTTCTGAACACCCTTAATATATACACCCCATCTCAGTCCTTAAATCTATGTAATTCTCAGTCAATGTTAGGAAAATTAAAATCTAGGAAAATTAATGGCAATCCTACATATTTTAATTATTCTAATTTCCATTTGCTATTAGGGGGCCTATAGTACAGCCCAAATAATATCACAATCCCTTTTTATTTCTTAGCTTCCCCCACAAATCCTCACTAGATGATCCATCAGCTATTTTATCTCTGATTACTGCTGTGGTACTCGCCTTAATCAAAATGAAACCCCCACACCACCTTCCACCATCCTGTCTCACATAAAACACCTGTACCTTGGTACATTAAGCTGCCAGTCCTGTCCCTCCCTTAGCCATGTTTCTGTAATGGCTATAATATCCCAGTTCCACGCACCTATCCATGCACTGAGTTCGTCGGCCTTACCTGTCAGCCATTTTACATTGAAACAGATGCAATTTAATTCGACAGGCATTCCTTGCTCCCTGTCGTGTTCCTGCCTAACCTATCTCTGCACTTTACTGCTTGTGATTACGGTATCTCCTTCCAGCTTCGCACATGCAACCCTGCTGTTGAGAATCCCACACCGTCCCCCATGCCAGCCAATCGAGTTGAAACACTCCGTTGTAGCACTAGCAAACCTGCCTGCCAGGATATTAGTCCCCTTCCAATTCAGGTACAACCCGTCCTTCCTGAACAGGTCACCTCTGCCCCACAAAAGATCCGAGTGATCTAAAACTCTGAATCCCTATCTCCTGTACCAATTATTTAGCCATGCATTCATCTGCCATGTCCGCCTGTTCTTACCCTCACTAGCACGGAATACTGGAAGTAAACCGGATATTACCACTGTCATGGTCCTGTCTTTTACGCTTTTTCCCAGCTCTCTATAATCACTCTGCATGACTTCATCACTACTTCTGGCTGTGTCATTTGTACCAATATGCATAATGACTTCTGGTTGCTCCCCCACCTCGGTGAGAACATTCTGCAGCCATTCTGAGACATCCTGGACCCTGGCACGTAGGAGGCCATCCATCATCTTGGATTCCCATTTGCAACCATAGAATCTCTTGTCTGATCCCCTCACATATCGAGTCTGAATAATAACTTCTGAAGTTATTCGTCTTGCATAACCTTCTTACAATGGAATTTCTTTCTGAAACAGTTGGATTTGGCTGAATTGCTTTGCTTCAGGCAGTGGGGAGATTCCAATGAATCATCATCAGGAATCCTCCATGAGTGCAAAACACAATTCGGCTTTTTTCACTCCCACACATTGCTGTGTTGAGCGGCAGGGAAACAGAAAGGGAGCAATAGGCTGTTCCTTCACAGATAGGCTACATTTTTCTATCTGTAAGTTAAATCAGTAACGTTATCAGGCCCCAAACGGCACCATGTGAGCTCTCCTTGAATATTGTCCGAACTATATGACTCCATCACATTCTCGACTCCAGGCCAGTGCATTATTGCTGTTGTCATACACCGAATCAATTCATTAACAATAAATGGCCCTACTTGTTTTGAAGATGTATTAATATGCGCCTGCATAATGTAAACATAAGCGTTTGATGACTTCACAATATCTGTGTTGAGATGAATATGTTTTATTCTTAAACAAATGCAGAAATTTCTGGAAAAGCTCTGCCTGTCTGGCATCAGATATGAAGAGAAATCAGAGTTCAATTTTTTGGTCCAATGACTTTTCCTTTGAAACTGACTTAGTCTTAAAACATTTCCCCAATTTTATTCTCCCACAAAAGAAGAAATATCCATCCGGTATTCACCAACTACACTCTTCTCAAGATGTTATACTGTCAATAAAACATCTCTCATTCTCAGGTCGAACTGTTCCTTCTTCGTAACGTAATGCCTTCATCCCAAGAATGGGTAAAGAGAAAAATCTTTGAAACGTTTCGAAAGCAATTTTGTTTTTATCAGTTAAGGCAATTATAACTACACATAGTGGGCTGAAGGGCCTGTTCTGTGCTGTACTGTTCTATGTTCTATGTTCTATAATACATCAGATGTGATCTCAGCAATGCCATGTACTGATGCAAAAAACATCGCTAAGATCAACCACAACACCCCTTGCAGGAAACAGAATAATTCCATTTACCTTCCAAATCACCAGCTGCATATTCAGAGTAATTTGACATGATTCATGTACTAAGACACACAGATCCCTCTATACCACTGAGTTCTGCATTCTCCTTGCATTTAAATAATTTTCTGCTGTTTTGTCTTTTCCCCAAAACAGAAAATTCCCATCACATATATGTTACACTTTTTTTTCTGCTGAGGGTTTGCTCAAAACTGTCCTCTGTCTGTATACCATTGCTTGATTCTCTGCCCCTCCCCCTGTCTGTATACCATTGCAGATGCTCTGCCCTTCCCCTGTCTGTATCCCATTGCAGATCATCCGCCCTCCCCCGTCTCTTTCCCATTGCAGACACTCTTCCCTCCCCTGTTTGTATCCCATTGCAGATGTTCTGCACTTCCCCATTCTGTGTCCCATTGCAGACGCTTTGCCCTCACCTGTCTCTATCCCATTGCAGATGCTCTGCCCTCCCCCTGTCTGTATCCCATTGCAGACGCTCTGCACTCCCCTATCTGTATCCCATTGCAGACCCTTTCCCCTACCCCTGTCTGTAACCCATTGCAGGTGCTCTGCCCTCCCCCGTCTGTATTCCACTGTAGACGCGCTGCACTCCCCCTGTCTGTGTCCCATTGCAGACGGTCTGCCCTTCCCCTGTTAGTGTCCCATTGCATACGCTCTGTCCTGTCTGTATCATATTGTAGACGGTCTGCCTGTCTATATTCCACTGCAGACGCTATGCCTTCATCCGTCTGTATCCCATTGGAGACTCGCAGCTCTCCCCTGTCTGTATCCTATTGCAGATGCTCTTCCCTCCCCCTGTCTGTATCCCATTGCAGATGCTCTGCGCCCCCCGTCTGTATCCCATTGCAGATGCTCTGCCCTCCCCCCCATCTGTGTCCCATTGCAGACGCTCTTCCCTCCCCTTGTCTGTATTTCATTGGAGACGCTCTGTCTCCATTTGACATCTTATTGATTGACTATCCTGATGTATGAGCAAACAGAGCTCCATTCCCTTCATCCAATTCATTGGTGAGGATTGTAATTTGTTGATGACCTCACACTGATCCCTGAAGAATTCCACTCGTTACAGCTTTCCAAACACAAAATGAGTAATGATCTCTTCTCTGTGTTTCCTGATGCTGCCCAAGGCGCCCCTGCTCCTGCGTAACAGCCTTGGATGTTTATATGGCGTCTTCCTGTGCTGTGTAATTTACTGAAATGATTTGAATGCTTCATTCTATTTCTGTCTAATCCCATGGGGGTGCATTAAGGCCTGCCCCTGCTGTATTATCACGATGCTGACTGGCTGAATGGGATCTTTATCTCCCTCTGTAGCAGCCTCGGGGGTGAATTGACAGAACAACGGGGGTGGTAGGAGCAACAGTTGGCCATTCTTCCCCTCCAACTTGCTGCTCAGTTTAAAAACATCATGGCTGGTCTGAGTTTAGCTGAATACCCCTTTCCTGTCTGTTCCCAATAAACATTGACTCCCCTATCCATCAACAGTCAGTCAAGGTCATCCTCGAATATCCTCAATGACCCAGACGTCACTGTTCTCGGGGGATGAGAACGCCACAGATCGCATAATCCAACGGAGAAAGGAGCAATGTTATCTCAAATGGAAATGGGAGACCCCTTTTATATTAAAGTGTGTTAATCACACAGCAAGTCACCTCCTCTTTTCAGATACAAGGGCACAGCAAATAAATAAACATATACCATTCAGCCCCTCAAACGTATCCCACAGTCCCATTGACTATTCAGTCAAGAATTTCTCAAATTTAGCTTCTACTGCACCCTTGGAAAATAATCCTGACACCTTAAGGCCACAGAGCATAGGCAATTGGAATTAGGCCATTTGGTCCATCAGGTCTACTTTGCTATTTGATCCTGTCAGGTGTGTTTCTCAACACAACTTTCGCGCCTTCTCACTGTAACTCTCGATCGTTGTTTTAATCTAACCTTTGTCGCAAAGATACGGTTGCGTCAGTGTCGCTGTATGTGTGTGTGATTGCGTGTGTGTTTCTGTGTATATCTGTTTCATGGCAGGAGACAGGGTGGTGGTGGATGGTTGTTTATTGAACTGGAAGCCTGTGGGCAGCGATGATCCAGAGGCAAAATTGTTGGGTCCACTTTTGTTTGTCATTTATATAAATGATTTAGATGAGAGTTATAGAAGGAATATTTCGCAAATTTGCGGATGACATCAAGTTTTGGTGTACAGTGGACAGTGTTTGTATAATGGTGAACAACTGAGGATTACAAAGAGATCTTCATTAATTAAATCAATGATTCATAGAGATGCACAACAGGGAAACAGACCCTTCAACTTGTTCATGCCATCCGATTATTCTACATTAATCCGCTCCCATTTGCCAGCATTTGGCCCATATCCCACTAATCATAAAGCCACCCAGTTGCCTTTTAAATGCTGTAATTGTTCCAGCCTTCACCAGTTTCTCTGTCAGCTTATTCCATAGAAGTACCACCCTCTGCAGAATAAAAAACGTTATTCTTCATTGTCTTTCAAATATTTCTCTCCCCACTTTAAATCTATGCCTTCTAGTTTTAGACTCTCCTACCTTGGGGGGAAGGACCTTGACTACTCACCCTATCCATGCCCTTCATAATTTTATAAACCTCTGGAAAGTGTAAATGTGACTCCAATCAAGACAGTTGCCTGCGCTTTCAGTCATCCTGAGTCTATATTCTCAAATTCAGTCGTCGTACCTCTTCCTTCTCCATCAAGGCACGATTCCAAAAAAGTTTAATCAACTTGTTCAGATATATGATGAAACAGATCTGAGGGATTTGGAACTAGAATTTTTGGCGCAGTGATAGGGACACTACCATCATTCAGCATTAGCCCCTAAAGAAGGGCTTATGCCCGAAACGTCGAATCTCCTGTTCCTTGGATGCTGCCTGACCTGCTGCGCTTTTCCAGAAACACATTTGCATCTCCCTTTTAACATAGCCATGTCGCAGTCTGTTATAACCGCATTTAGTCTTAGGGATATTTTCTTCTCAGATCATGGACGATAAACTTCTCCCAATGTCTTCCTGATATTGCAGTGTCTGATCATTAGATACAGAACGTATGTTTCTATTTATAAATGGAGAAGCATGCTTATATTCTGATAAACCTCTGGCATTGCTCCCATATCCAAAGCAGATTGAATGCTTACATATGATTGATCTACCAGACCCAACATTTGTTCCCTCAGTCACCCCCACACATCCAGAATGTGTAAATTTTAATCATAATTTTGAATTTTACTAAAAAGCATTGAATTGAAATGGGTTAACGGGAGGTATTTGTTCAGCGACTGTGATTGATGTCAGTCTTTGTGCATCCTAAATATGTCACTGGAGGGCTTTCCTCTTCTATTAATTAGGGAATCGGTTCAATGTGTTATCCTGTTATCCCATAGTATCAGCGAGAACATCAGCGACAGTATTAACAGACATCAGCAGACCTAGAGAGAGTGGGAGGAGATATCAGAATCTGAGAACATTAGACTGGAATGTTCCAACAATGGATCAGAATCTGAGAACATTCGACCAAAATGTTCCAGCAATGGACAGGAGTTTATCTGAGGGTCTTTACTGTCTTTCTCGGCCTTGAATCTCATTAGTTTTGTGGATCTATGATGTATTGATGGTTATTCAAGTTGGTTAGTATCCCATCCTCGCTAAGTTGGTGTCCCTGGTAAGTCATTCTATCTGTTCATTAAGCCAGGTTGGACTGAATTGCTGCACATTTTTAAAATTTAGAAAGGTGGACGTCAACATTTTCAATTCCAATGAAATATTCCATTCCTCACAAATTGTATCGAGCAAATTACTCATGACAAATTCTCACCAAATTGTGAGGAGAACCAGACTGTTCCCAAACTCCATGATGCTTCTAGCCCTGCACAGATCTACATTTCTATATCCTCCCCACTCAATAATCCTGTCCAATACCACCATCATGATATCCCCGACTCCTTCTCAGCCTCAGTGCATCTTCTGAATAAACGATCAATTGTGCATTTGTTAAATCTGGATATAATTGATCAAGTCCCTTCTAACCACATGTCAATTATAGAATAACTGTTCTTGAGTATGTTGAACTTGTTTACTGCACAGATTCTGTCAGACGGGTAGACACTGCATGCTGCCTAAGTCATTAACACATAATCTAGAGGCACAGAATAATAATCTGTTGATATCTCATGAAAGAAATTGAGGTAATTGAAGTGAAGGTTTCATCATTTGTGAGAAAAGGCCCATCTGCTTGCTTCAAGTCCTTCAGAGAAGTCAATGCGTTATCCTTCTCCAGTCATGTCTGGGCAAACCCACAGCAATGTGTTTTACTCTTGACTGTCCTGTGGAACCGCTGAACCAGTCACTCAGTTCAAGCTCAGCATAACATGCTGGCTTGACCATGGCTGCACAAATCCCGTGAGAGAAGATCAAAAGTAAAGTTAGCTCCCTTCCTTTGCATGTTTTCCTTATTTGTACACTAATTTCCATTCAGTTAGGTGACCATTCTGTATTTCAAGTACAATCTTTCTGACTGAGTCTCTCTGCTGCAAATGTGTTGCTGGTCAAAGCACAGCAGGTTAGGCAGCATCTCAGGAATAGAGAATTCGACGTTTCGAGCATAAGCCCTTCATCAGGAATAAGAGAGAGAGAGCCAAGCAGGCTGAGATAAAAGGTAGGGAGGATGGAGGTGGGATAGGTGGAAGGAGGTCAAGGAAGAGCTTCTGTGCAGAGGAGATGACCTGCAGTGAGAGAGGGACTCACTGAAATCCTTGTAGAGGGAGGAAGAGAGCTTCTTCAAGGAAGGCAACCTTCTATCTCAGCCTGCTTGGCTCTCTCTCTCTTATTCCTGATGAAGGGCTTATGCTCGAAACGTCGAATTCTCTATTCCTGAGATGCTGCCTAACCTGCTGTGCTTTGACCAGCAACACATTTGCAGCTGTGATCTCCAGCATCTGCAGACCTCATTTTTTACTCGAAGATTTTAACCTACTGCGAATCCTCTTACAAGGATGCCTTCCTTGAAGAAGCTCTCTTCCTCCCTCTACAAGGATTTCAGTGAGTCCCTCTCTCACTGCACCCCCCAGGTCATCTCCTCTGCACAGAAGCTCTTCCTTGACCTCCTTCCACCTATCCCACCTCCATCGCCCCTCCCCCTAGTCCCTCCTCCCTACCTTTTATCTCAGCCTGCTTGGCTCTCTCTCTCTTATTCCTGATGAAGGGCTTATGCTCGAAACGTCGAATTCTCTATTCCTGAGATGCTGCCTAACCTGCTGTGCTTTGACCAGCAACACATTTGCAGCTGTGATCTCCAGCATCTGCAGACCTCATTTTTTACTCGAAGATTTTAACCTACTGCGAATCCTCTTACAAGGATGCCTTCCTTGAAGAAGCTCTCTTCCTCCCTCTACAAGGATTTCAGTGAGTCCCTCTCACTGCACCCCCCAGGTCATCTCCTCTGCACAGAAGCTCTTCCTTGACCTCCTTCCACCTATCCCACCTCCATCGCCCCTCCCCCTAGTCCCTCCTCCCTACCTTTTATCTCAGCCTGCTTGGCTCTCTCTCTCTTATTCCTGATGAAGGGCTTATGCTCGAAACGTCGAATTCTCTATTCCTGAGATGCTGCCTAACCTGCTGTGCTTTGACCAGCAACACATTTGCAGCTGTGATCTCCAGCATCTGCAGACCTCATTTTTTACTCGAAGATTTTAACCTACTGCGAATCCTCTTACAAGGATGCCTTCCTTGAAGAAGCTCTCTCCTCCCTCTACAAGGATTTCAGTGAGTCCCTCTCTCACTGCACCCCCCAGGTCATCTCCTCTGCACAGAAGCTCTTCCTTGACCTCCTTCCACCTATCCCACCTCCATCGCCCCTCCCCCTAGTCCCTCCTCCCTACCTTTTATCTCAGCCTGCTTGGCTCTCTCTCTCTTATTCCTGATGAAGGGCTTATGCTCGAAACGTCGAATTCTCTATTCCTGAGATGCTGCCTAACCTGCTGTGCTTTGACCAGCAACACATTTGCAGCTGTGATCTCCAGCATCTGCAGACCTCATTTTTTACTCGAAGATTTTAACCTACTGCGAATCCTCTTACAAGGATGCCTTCCTTGAAGAAGCTCTCTTCCTCCCTCTACAAGGATTTCAGTGAGTCTCTCTCTCACTGCACCCCCAGGTCATCTCCTCTGCACAGAAGCTCTTCCTTGACCTCCTTCCACCTATCCCACCTCCATCGCCCCTCCCCCTAGTCCCTCCTCCCTACCTTTTATCTCAGCCTGCTTGGCTCTCTCTCTCTTATTCCTGATGAAGGCTTATGCTCGAAACGTCGAATTCTCTATTCCTGAGATGCTGCCTAACCTGCTGTGCTTTGACCAGCAACACATTTGCAGCTGTGATCTCCAGCATCTGCAGACCTCATTTTTTACTGACTGAGTCTCTCCCCAAGAGTGATGTGCATCTCCATGGGCACCTCTGGTGCTGGCTTTACAGATGCTGACATGCAGATGTAAGGAACGTTTAAATTCCACAACAGTGGCAGTGCGTAGAGAAGGAATGGGTTTTAATGTTATAATAAAGATACGGAGACGAGTAAGTGAGGGAAGGGAATTATTGTGATCATCACTGAGAGTGCAGTTGAGGCAGTATTTGGGGTATTATGGACAGATTTTTCTCCTTTAAAAGGAATTATCTCATTACAATAGTGGCCGTGTAAAGGAATTTCACGAGACTAACCCTGGGCTGATGGTAAAAGAGGACTGAGTGAAGGTTAATCTGCAGGACTGTCAGAGTATAAGAGGTCATTGCATTGAAACTTGATGTGATGGACAATCACTCGTTACGTTCTACACAGACACTAAAAAGGTGATAAAGTCCATGGCTTGTATTTTTATTTTTACTCGGGATGCATGATTCTGGATATTTAAGTGCCTCTCAGGATAAAATCTTCAGTCAAATCCTGTCTTGATATCAGGGTCAATCCCTCTTACCTAAGCAGGTCAGTTCAACACTTTTGTTAATGTTAATACGTGATTGAGTCTATGTGGAGAGTATTTTCTTCTCATAGAGGGTAGTGAATGTCTGGAATTCTCAGGTCTAGAAAGTTAGGGGAGTGAGATCACTCCAAGTATTTAAAGAGGAGGTAGATGGATTTTTGACCTGTTAGAGAGCTGAGGGGTGTGAAGAATTGTGCATTAAAGAAGAGTTAATGCCAACAGTATGTCAGTCATGATAGCATACAATGGTGTGAGCATCCCAATTACTACTCCTGTTTTTATGTTCTCATATTCTGTCTTTGGAAAGTTAATGGTTTTAATTTTCCTGGAAATGTTGTTATTGAATGTTGAGGACAGTGAGGGAAAAGAAATTTGAGTGCCATCTCTGGGAGAGGTATGGGCACGATATTCACATGAATCTGGGTCTACAACATGACCAACATATGAAACACCACTTGCAGAGAGGAGAAACTCTTTAAAGAGTTGGGAGACCACTTTCATACACAGCTTGGATTTCCCATCACGTTTTCCAACCCACAGTCAACCACACAGTGAGGAGTGCCTGAATGGTATCCTGTAATACTGCGGACCAGGTATTTGGAGCAAATGGTCTCCATCTGATCATATACAAGTGGTTTTAAGGACTGAATGGAACATAGGAACAGAGAACTGAGGAGCAGGAGTGGGTCATTAGACACTTTGTCATTGCTCGACAAGACAATAAGATCATGGCTGATCTGATTGTGGTCTGCGCAGCACTTTTCAGTCTGTCCACAATTTTCCTCCATTCACATGTCTGTCAAATGTTGCAAAACACAACTTTGAATAAATGCAAGCACCCAGGCACAATACTAGCAAACTGGACAAAGCCAAAGTACACAGGCAGCACAATTCTGGAAGGCAATAGGCATTTATCGATCAGTCATGTTCCCATCCAATTAATGCTGCTGCAGTTTATCATTTTAGATTTGTTCATGGAATATGGGTGTTATTGATAGGCCAACATTTATGGACCATGTCTAATTACGCTGGAAGTGGTGGTGTTGAGCTGCCATCTTGAGCTGAAACCTCTGGGGAAGAGAATTCCCATTTGAACAGCCCGTGTGAATTTCTCATTTTTGCTCCAACAAATGTTGGAGGGTCACTGTGTTCTTTTCCAGCACCACTTCTCCACTGGTTACAACCGGTTTGAAGTGTAACCTAGGTCATTCTCTCGAAAAATGTGAGACACAGAGTCACACACGTACAGACACATACACAGTTGCACATGTTCTGCAGACGAAAAAGAATAGGAAAAGGTTTCCAGAGTTTCGTAGTAGTTGAACTCATTTCAAATGGAAAAGAAATAATGCGTCCCAAATGATACTCTGTCTCCGACGTTATTCTACTCAAACAAGCTGCTGGTATGCGACTTCTTCCTGGAACAGTTGGATTTGGCAGAATTTCCTTTCTTTCAATCAGTGGAGCGATTCCCATGAATCCTCAATAGGAATCCTCCAAGTTTGGTAAAGATGACTCAGGGATTTTTTACTCTCACATTTTGCTGTCAGAAGGGACAAAGTGAGAGAGAGGGCGCAATAGGCCGTGGCTTACGACCATAAGATCATCGGATATAGAAACAGAAATTAGGCCAATCGACCCATCGAGTCTGATCCACTATTCAATTTTGGCTGACAAGTTTCTCAAAACCATTCTCCTGCATTCTCCCTGTAACCCTTGATCCCTTTGATATTCAAGAAGCTAACTACCTCTCTCTTAAATATACACAATGACCTGACATCCACTGCCTTCGTGAAAACGAATTCCATAGATTCTACACTCTCTGGCTGAAGACGTTTCTCCTTACCTCTGTTCTTAAAGGATTTCCCTTTACTCTAAGGTTGTATCCTTGGGTCCTAGAGTCTCCTGCCATTGGACGTCTTCTCACCATCCGCACTGTCCAGGCCATTTAGTATTCTGTATGTTTCAATTGGATCCCCCACATCCCTCTGAACTCCATCAAGAACAGACCCAGACCTCAAACGTTCTCATGTTAAGCTTTTCATTCCTGGGACCATTCCCATGTACCTCCTGTGAACCCTTCCAAGGTCAGCACATCCTTCCTGAGATATGGGGCTCAGAACAGCGCACAATACTCCAAATATGGTCTGACAAGAGCCTTATAGTGCCTCAGAAGTACATCCCTGCTTTTATATTCAAATCCTTTCCAAATAAATTCCATCACTGCATTTGCCTTCGTAACTACTGACTCAACCTGCAAGTTTGAGAGAATCCTGGAGTAGAACTCCCAAGTCCCTTTGCACTTCAGACATCTGGAGTCCATGTTTTTATTCTTCCTAACAAAGTGCATGTTCCCACAATTTCCCACTTTGTATACCATCTGCCATTTCTTTGCTCATTATCCTAACCTATCCAAATCCTTTGTGAGCCTCCCTGCCTCTTCGACGTTACCTGTGCCTGTACCTATTTTTGTTTTATCTTCAAACGTAGATAGAATGCCTTCAGATCCTTCATCTGGATCGTTAATGTATAAAGTGAAAAGTTGTGGTCCCAACATTGAGCCTTATGGAACACCACTTGTCACTAACTGTCATCCTGAGAGGATCACGTTTATCAACATTCTTTGTTTCCTGCCAGACAGCCAAACTTCTATCCATGCTAGCACCTTGCCTCGAACACCATGGGCCCTTGCCTTACTCAGTAGCCTCCTGTCGGCACATTGTCAAAGATCTTTTGGAAATTCTGGTGGATGACATCCATTGGCTCTCCTTGTTCTAAGCTGATCATTACGTCCTCAAGATTTTCTAGTAGATTTTCAAGGCATGACCTCCCCTTGATGAAACCATGGTAACTTTGTCCTACTTTCCCATCCACATCCAAGTATTCAGAAATCTCATCCTTCACAATGGATTCCAGGATCTTACCCACAGCCAAGTTTAGATTAGTCAGTCTGTAATTTTCCGTTTTTTGCTTTACTTTTTTAAACAGGGGTATCACGTTAGCGATTTTCCAGTCCTCTGGGAATCTCCCTGATTCAAAAGATTCCTGAAAGATCATCACCAACGCCTCCACTGCCTCATCAGCTATCTGCCTTAGAAATCTGGAGTGGAGTCCATCTGGTCCAGTTGATTTACTTACCTTCAGGCCATTCAGTTTTCCCAGCACCTTTTTCTAGTTGATGCCCACCTTACTCAGGTCTGTCTACTAAGTCTTTTCAATCTTTGGGATATTACTTGTGTTTTCAACCGAGAAGACTGACACAAAGTAATTTTTCAGCTCCTTAGCCATTTCCTTGTTCCACATTACTATCTCTCCTGTGTCAATTTCTAGCGATCAGATGCCCATTTTTGCCCCTCGTTTGCCTTTTATGTATCGAAAGAAGCTTTACACTCTTTCTTTACATGACTGATTTGCTTATCCTCATATTTAACTTTCTCACTCCTTATTTCTCTTTTTTGTTCTCTGTTGGTCTTTGTAAGTGTTGTGACATGGGGGTGAACGCTTCTGTTAATTAAACCAAACACCCAGGAGAGCTCACCTCACCTCGTAATCTATTAGAATATGAGTGACAGAGAACTCCCAAATTCCACTATTTAAAGAAAATAACGCCAATTTATTTTTAACTGTAAAAGTGAACATTACACCACAACTATTTACAACTTTCACCAACCCACTCCCACAATTGCCCCCAAATGTCTAACAATATGCTGTTTCAATAAGACACTTATGAAGATTACATCAACTTAATTTCAAAACAACACAGCCATGCCGTCCTCTGTGATGTTACTCTTCTGGCTGCTGAATTCCTGGGTCGTCGTATTTCTGTTTACTGTGAATATGATATGATTAGTGAGTATTTCCTAATTTCTTGCGGAGCAAGATGGTTGATCCCCAGACTTCTTCCGTCTCGATGGCATTTGCTCCCACCCTAATTTTCAAAATTTTCGCATTTTTATGTCCCCAGCATAAAATTGTCTCACTGGGTCAATGTTGGCAAAACAATAAATTCAATCTCGATTTGCTTTCAGTGAAGGAAAGAGAGTGTTGCATGCAACAGTGAGAGTGGTGGAGCAAGAGCCTTGTTCGGGGTAGGTGCTGTAACAGATATACAGAGAGTGTGAGGGAGTAGAGAGAATAGGGAGACATTTGTCCTGGCCTAGCAGGGAAGGTTATTGTTGCTTTTCCTGTATCGATGGGCATTTCTTCAGATTATCTCAGCATCGAGGTGAGCCTACCCAATGTCTTGTCCACGTCTATCACTGATAATACCACAGAGCACATCCCACAGCTTCTTTAGAATCAGTTTGTATGGATCTTGCAAACAACAAGGAGGAACACACATTGGTGCCTTACATGTCTAAACCAAAACTGTTGTGCAACTTTGTACATCTGATTCTCTGGAAATAGATATGCAAATATCGTGGGTGCTGCAGTAATACTGGATGATCTAAAATTGCATCTAAACTGCGTTAACTAAATGATTGCTAATGCTGTGAAAAATCAATTTCATGTGTATATGAAGTAGGTTGAAGAGTATGTTGTGAACCAAAGCAGAGAGGAGGTTATGTTGGGCGTGTTGTTGTGTGGTCAGAAGGATTAATTACTTACCGTGCTCTGAGGCAGCTATTGGGCAATCGTGACATTAATATGTTGCATTTTACATGGCGCCTGCAAGCAATATAGAATTTTTGAACATTACACTCAAATATCATGGAAACCCGAAGACTAGAGGATCAAGTGAATTGGAAAAATACAATATGACATTTAGTGTGAGACAAACATTGGCTGTTAGTGATAGAAATACTATAAAGTCTGAAAAAATACCTACATATCACTAAGTTACAAACACCAACGAAAGGGAAGGTAACTCATTAATGGGTTACGTAAGAAATTAATGATTACATTAAATCTAAGGAAGCAGCTTCAGAAGAATTCCAGATATTGTGCAAACCTGAACATACAGAGAGATTTATTTTTCTGAAAATAAGGACGAAGCAAGTGTTAAGGAAATCAAAAAGAACATGAAAACAAACAAACAGGAAGCACAAAGACTGCTTAAATCTACGATCCATATACCAAAGAAAACAAAAGTAAGGCCAAATGTGGAAATTTGTAAGGTATAGTGGAATTTATTGTGGGGAACAAGGAAATGGCAGAGAAACTAAACAGCTAGTTTGAATTTGTCTTCATGGAGAAAGCGCCAGGAAATCTCCGTGTAAAGCAAGTGGTCACAAGGGACTTGTGAAACTAAAGACATAAAGTCCATTCATATCAGCAACAAGGTAGTACTTGAAAATTGAGCTATATTGATCATTGCTATGTCTGATAGGCCAGATGTACTTCATATCAAAACGTCAGAAATAAAACAGCATATTAATTGAACTGTCAGTGACTTTGTTTTATTTTCCTGCAGATCCTGCAAAGGCCATAGCCATTGTAGATAACTGAAAGGTAGTAAACATGATCCATCTATGTACACAGGGAAGAAGAGATCATGTGGAGGACTGCAGATCAATTAATTTGACATATGTATGGAAAGAGTTGGAATCCTTTATCTAAGATGTGACATTGGGTACTTAGAAATGAACAGCAACATTGCAGAGAATCGCAATGCATTCCTGACAGAGAAATCATGCCTGACAAACTTCGGAATTATTTGAAGTTGTTTCTTGCAGCATAGATACAGACAACTAGTGGGAGTAGTGTGTTTGGATTTTCAGAAGTCTGGGTGGGAAAAATTTCTGGCTGTAACAGCTGCTCCTTTTTTTGAGGTATTTTAGGTGTTGGAGATGATTTCCTTGAATTCCGGAAGGAGCAATTACTGTTTTGTATGCTCTTGCATTGTTTTGGAACTTTGGGGAAAAAAGTCAAAGAAACAGCAGTTTTAAGAGGGAAAAGAATGAACAAAGGAAGCACATGGTGAGGGGAAAAAACTGACAGGATAGCGTACCTGCACAGTTACTGACTTTGCTGTTTGAATTCATGTATCGCTGGATATCGGAGTGCCTCTAGGAAAATTAACAGTGAAATTTACAATTGGTTTGGAGGAACTGTTTGAGCAAAGTTCCCAGCCAAATAGTGGATTGTTTTAACTGTGTCCTACTGAAAGTCTGCAGAAGTAAGTAGAGTGGGTTATTCCTTAATTATATGTTTTTGAGATATGTCTCTTGATTAATCTTAAAATATAAGCCATAAATATTAATATAACCTTGGGCAGCATGTTGTAGAGGAATAAGACAGTTTTCCTTTTCTGGGTCTGTAGATTGTGAAGGAGCACAAATGGCCTTAGTAGAATCAGATGCGCTTCTTTTCAGATGTGAGAGTTTAAAGAGGATTTAAGGGTTACTGCGGATTATATCTGCAATAAATGCTTCTGGTTGTGAATCCTATCAGATCGAATGGATTGGTTGGAGAGACAGTTTAAGACAATGAAGAATTGGTAACAGCAACAGTATGTGATGGATGGCAGTTATAGGAAGGGGGGATGTCTCAGATACAGTTACATGGATGGGTTAACTCCAAGAAAGGCAAGAGAGTTAAGTAGCTAGTGCAGGAGTCTTCTGGAGCTGTCCCCATTTCAAACAAATATGTTGTTTTGGAAAATGTAGCAGGTGATGGATTCACACGGGAACATAGCACGAACAGGCAAGTTTCTAGTACGGAGACTGGCTCTAATGCAACAAGGGATACGTCGTATTCCACGAGGTCAATTGTGTTAGGGTTGTGTGAGGTACAGACAGACTGTTCTGTGGACAGCAGAGAAATAAGCAGAATGGCGTGTTGCTTCCCTGGTGCCAGGATCAAGGATGTCTCAGAAAGGATGCAGAATATTCTCACGCGGGAGAGAGGCCAGCAAGAGGTCATTGTCCACATTGGAACCAACGACATAGGAAGGGAAAAGTTTGAGATTATGGACGGATATTGCAGAGTGATAGGCAGAAATTTAAAAAGGAGGTAATCGAGAGTAGTAATACCTGGATTACTCCCAGCGCTACAAGCTAGTGAGGGCAGAAATAGAGGGATAGAGCAGATGAATGCATGGCTGTGGAGCTGGTGTATGTGAGAAGTATTCACATTTTTGGATCACTGGAATCTATTTTGGGTTAGAAGGAACCTGTACCAGAAGGACGGATTGCACCTAAATTGGAAGGGGACGAATATACTGGCATGGAGATTTGCCAGAGCTGCTCAGGAGGATTTAAACTAGTAAAGGGGAGGGGGAGCTGGGGGCAGGGAGATAGTGAGGAAATAGATCAATCTGAGATTGGTACAATTGAGAACAGAAACGAGTCAAACAGAGAGGCGGGCAGGGACAAGGTAGGACTAATAAAGTAAACTGCAGTTATTTCAATGCAAAAGGGCTGAACAGGGAAGGCAGAAGAACTCAGGGCATGGTTAGGAACATGGGACTGGGATATCATAGCAGTTACAGAAACATGGCTCAGGGATGGGCAGGACTGGCAGCTAAATGTTCCAGGATGCAAATGCTACAGGAAAGATAGAAAGGGAAGCAGGACAGGAGGGGGAGTGGAGTTTTTGATTAGGGATACCATTACAGCTGTACTGAGGGAGGATATTCCTGGAAATACATCCAGGGAAATTATTTTGGGTAGAACTGAAAAATAAGAACGGAATTATCACCTTATTGGGATTGTATTGTAGACTCCCTAATAGTCAGAGAGAAATTGAGAAACAAACTTGTAAGGAGATCTCAGCTATCTTTAAGAAAGTAGGGTGATTATGGCAGTAGATTTTAACTTTCCAAACATAGACTGGGACTTCCATAGAGTTAAGAGTCTAGATGGAGAGGAATTTATTAAGTGCGTACAAGAAAATTTTCTGATTCAGTATGTGGATGAACCTACTAGAGAAGGTGCAAATAAGGCAGGGCAAGTGACTGAGGTGTCAGTGGAGGTGCACTTTGGGGCCAGCTACCATAATCCTATTTGATTGAAAATAATTATGGAAAAGGATAGACCAGATCTTAAAGTTGAAGTTCTAAATTGGAGAAAGGTCAATTTTGACAGTATTTGGCAAGAACTTTCAAAATAAGATAGGGGACAGATGTCCACAGGTAAACGGACGGCTGGAAAATGGGAAGCCTTCAGAAATGAGATAACAAGAATCCAGAGAAAGTATATTCCTGTTAGGATGAAAAGAAAGCCTGGCAGTGTAGGGATTGCTGTCTAACTAAAGGGTTTGATTAATAAAAAGAAGGAAGCACATGACAGGCATAGACAGGATAGATCGAGCAAATCCTTAGAAGAGTATAAAGGCAGTAGGAGTATACTAAGAGGGAAATCAGGAGGGCAAAAAGAGGACATGAGATAGCTTTAGCAAGTAGAATTAAGGAGACTCCAAAGAGTTTTTACAAATACATTAAGGACAAAATCATAACTAGGGAGAGAATAGAGCCCCTCAAAGATCAGCAAGGTAGCCCTTGTGTGGAGCTGCAGGAAATGGGGGAGATACTAAACGAGTATTTTGCATCAGTATTTACTGTGGAAATAAATATGGAAGATATAGAATGTCTGGAAATAGATGATTGCATGCTAAAAATTGTCCATATTGCAGAAGAGCAAGTGCTCGATGTCTTGAAACGTGTAAAGGTGGATAAATCCCCAGGACCCGAACAGGTGTACTATAGAACTCTGTGGGAAGTTAGAGAAGTGATTGCTGGGCTTCTTGCTGAGACATTTGTACCGATGATAGTCACAGGAGAGGTGCCAGAAGACTGGAGTTTGGCAAACGTGGTGCCACTGTTTAAGAAGGGTGGTACGGACAAGCGATGGAACTATAGGCCAGTGAGCCTGACGTTGATGGTGAGCAAGTTGTTGAAGGGAATCCTGAAGGACAGGATGTACATGCATTTGGAAAGACAAGGACTGATTAGGGATAGTCAACATGGCTTTGTGCATGGGAAATCATATCTCACAATCTTGATTGAGTTTTTTGAAGAAGTAACGAAGAGGGCAGAGTGGTACATGCGATCTATATGGACTTCAGTCACGCGTTCGACAAGATTCTCCAAGGGAGACTGGTTAGCAAGTTTAGATCTCACGTAATACAGGGACAACTAGCCACTTGGATATAAAACTGACTCAAAGGTTGAAGACAGAGGGTGGAGATGGAGGGTTGTTTTTCAGACTGGAGGCCTGTGACCAGTGGAGTACCACAAGGATCGGTGCTGGGTCCTCTATTTTTTATCATTTACATAAATGATTTGGATGCGAGCATTAGAGGTATTGTTAGTAAGTTTGCAGATGGCAACAAAATTGGAGGTGTAGTGGACAGCGAAGAGGGTTACCTCAGATTACAACACGATCTTGACCAGATGGGCCGATGGGCTGAGAAGTGGCAGATGGAGTTTAATTCAAAAAAATGTGAGGTGCTGCATTTTGGGAAAGCAAATTTTAGCAGGACTTATACACTTAATGGCAAGATCGTGGGGAGTGTTGCTGAACAAAGAGACCTTGGAGTGCAGGTTCATGGCTCCTTGAAAGTGGAGTCGCAGGTAGATAGGATAGTTAAGGTGGTGTTTGGTATGCTTTCCTTTATTGGTTAGAGAATTGAGTATTGGAGTTGGGAGGTCATGTTGCGGCTGTACGGGACACTGGTTAGGCCACTGTTGGAATACTGCGTGGAATTCTGGTCTCCTTCCTATCGAAAATATGTTGTGAAAATTGAAAGGGTTGAGGAAAGATTTACAAGGATGCTGCCAGGTTTGGAGGATTTGAGTATAAGGAGAGGCTGTACAGTCTGGGGCTGTTTTCCCTTGTGCGTTGGAGGCTGAGGGGTGACCTTCTAGAGGTGTACAAAATTGTGAAGGGCATGGAGAGGATAAATGGATAAAGTATTTTCCCTGGCATCGGGGAGTCCAGAACTAAAGGGCATAGGTTTTGGGTGAGCGGAGAAAGATGTTGGGTGGCACAGTGGTTAGCAATGCTGCCTTCCAACGCCAGAAACTCGGGTTTAATTCCCGCCTTAGGCTGTGTGGACTCTCTGTGTGGAGTTTGCACCTTCTCCCTATGTCTGCGTGGGTTTCCTCCCATAATCCAAAAATGTGCAGGCTAGGTGAATTGGCTATGCTAAATTGCCCGTAGTGTTAGGTTAAGGGGTAAATGTAGGGGATGGGTCTGGGTGGGTTGCGCTTTGGCGGGTCAGTATGGACTTGTTTCCACACTTTAAAAAATCTAAACGTAAAAAGAGACCTAAGGGGCAACTTTTTTACATTGACGGTGGTACGTGTATGGAATGAGCTGCCAGAGGATGTGATGGAGGCTGGTACAATTGCAGCATTTAAAAGGCATTTGGATGGTTATATGAATAGGAAGGGTTTGGAGGGATATGGGCCAGTTGTGGGCAGGTGGGACTAGATTGGGTTGGGATATCTGCTAGACATGGACGGATTGGACTGAAGGGTCTGTTTCCATGCTGTACATCTCTATGCCTCTATAGCTCACAGAGTGTGTTCGTAAATGCAATTAGTGTGAATGGTATTTGGAGCAATACGTGTAATTGGAAAGTTATAGTTAGGTTGGGGATTGTTTAAGGGAATCGGAATATAGAGATAAAGACATCACGAAGCAGTTGCATAGAGTGTTGGTGAGAGTGTACCTGAGTTATTGAGTGCAGTGTTGGTGACCTAATCTAAGAAAGATTACACTGATCATAGAGGACGTGCAATGGACATTCTCCAGATTAATTCCTGAGATGACAAGATTTCCTGATGGGGAGATTTGTCTTGCGACCTCTCCAGTTTCAAAGCATGAGAGATGATCGCAGTGAAATTTCAAAAATTTATGATACATGTGATGAGGTGGAAATAAACAGGATGTTTCCCTAGCTGTCTACTCTATATTTAAGGCAAGCAATGACAGGATAAGGGATATGCCATTTAAGACCGTAATAAGGAGGAAATTCTTCCCTTGAAGGGGACTGACTAACACAGGGGTATTGAAGCCTGTTGGCAGGGCAAGATTAAGGAAAATCCCCAGATATTCTCACGTATATCAAGTGGAACAGAACAACCAGAGAACATGTAGGGCCTATTAGTGATTTGCCAAGTTGCATCCCAACTCAACGTCATAGTAGAAGGGTGTTTGTGTGACTGGAGCCCAATTTCCCCGGTGTACCGCAGAGATCAGTGCTGTATCCCCTATTATTTGTGGTATTCATAAGTGATGTGAATGTGAAGTGGGTAGGGAGAGTGTGATAAGTAAGTTTGTGTTTGACACAAAGATTGGCCGGGTGGTTGGCAGTGAGGAGGAAGGCCTTATGTTACAGGAGATAGAGGTAGAATGGTCAGATGGACAGAACAATGGCAGATGGAATGTAACCCTGATAAATATGAGGTGACACACTTTGGAAGAAGGAACCAGACAGAGGAATACCCAAAGTATGGCATCACCCTAGGAAGCTCAGAGGGTACTTCTCCACACATCCCTGAATGTGACTGGAT
The DNA here is from genome assembly GCF_020745735.1 of Hemiscyllium ocellatum. NCBI lineage: Eukaryota > Metazoa > Chordata > Chondrichthyes > Orectolobiformes > Hemiscylliidae > Hemiscyllium > Hemiscyllium ocellatum. The sequence goes on from NW_026867788.1 coordinate 366,037, forward strand.
ATGATAATTGATGATTTCAGCATGACTGCAGATAAAGCCGTTATTCTTTGACCCAAAGATTATCCGAGTTTTATATAGCACTTTGGTAAGGCCAAATGAAATATTGTGTGCAGTTCTGGGAGCCACATTACAGTAAGGGTGTGATTGCACTGGATCAGGTGCAGAAGAGATTCATCAGGATGTTCCCTGGGATGGACCATATGAGCTGTGGAGAGAGGCTGGGTAAGCTCGAGCTATTTATTTTGGAGCAGAGGAAGTTGAGCGGATAAGTAATTCAGGTTTAAGATTACAAGGGGCATGGGCAGGGTGAATAGACAACAGCTGTTCCTTTTAGTCAAAGGTTCACCTCCCTTACAGTCTGAAACCAGGGAATGGAGAATGGAGAACAGAGAAACATGACACAGCTACTTCACTTCTGCCTTCACAGAAAAATACATAAACAAAGCCTTCCCAGCAATAGGAGAAAATCTGAGTCTGAGGAGAAAATGATGTGGAATGAAACGAGTAAATAAACTAATTTGTAGAAAGTATTGGAACTGAAAATAATGGGCATAGAAAAAGATCTACACATATTGATGAAATGGGAAACATATTTGAGAAAGTGACTGGTAGATTAATAACAGAAAACACAATAGAGGCACTGAACTTGGATTTTCAGCAAGAATTTTAATAGAGTCCTAAGCCTAGTGTGCAAAGTAAAAGCACATGGGATAGCGGGTAATATATGAACATGGTGTTAAAATGGGAGTGTTGACAGGAAACAATGAGTAGGAATAAATGGATGGTTTTCAATTTGGAAGGCTCATGAGGCATCACAATGATTGGTGCTGAGGCGCCAGATATTCGCAGTACATCTCAAACATCTCGTTGAGGGAATCCAATGCAAAGTTTCTAAGTCTGCTGACGGAACGAGGATTTTGAAAAGTGAGGAGGATGTGAAAAAAAACTTCAAGGTGATTGAAACAAATGGAGTGAATGAGTAAATATGTGGCAGATGAAGAGAAATGTGGATAGATGTGATGTTGTCTACTTTGTTGGGAAACACTAAAATTCCAGCCAACCATTGGAAAAGGGAGTGGTTGAGAAATGTCGATCTATGAATGGAACGGCACTTTTCTTCTGTTATTGTTTGTACAGACATTTGAGTTCCATGCAGGGCAGTGAGTTCTGAGGACAGAAGCCAATGCAGGGAATACATTGGCACACAGACCAGCTTACGCAGACCCACCATGTGGAGAGCTGTAACATTGAAAAAGTTCTGGGATCTCCCTGTACACCAGTTACGGAAAGCAATATTGCAGGAAAAGAAAGCAGTCAGGAAGATAAATGGAGTGTGGACCCTCATTTCAGGTGGACTTGAGTCCAGGAGTAAGGGTGTCTCAGTGCAGCTGTACAGGCCCTTGGTGAGACCTCAACTCGAACATTGTGAGTATTATGTGCAGGTTTGGTCTCCGTTTCTAATAAAGGACAAACCTGACATTGAGGGAGTGCAGCGAAGGATGAACAGACTGATCTCTGGGATGACAGACTTTTTGTGGCGCAGAATTTGGGGCGACTGAGCCTGTATTCCATGGGGTTTAGGAAAATGAGTTTTATATATCTCAGTGAGATATATAAAACACTGACAGGGTTAGATAGATTGGAATCAGTGATGATAATTCCCTTGGCTGGGACGTCTAAACCAAGGGGCCACATTATTAGATACACACAGGTCACATTGTATTTAGGTAAGAATAAATGTCTGGACTCAGAGACTGGTGAACCTGGGAATTCTCTCTCACATAAGGCTGTGGAAGACAAGGTGCTGAAGACTAATAAAGATGTCTAGACACCGAAAGGATGGGGGAGAGAGCAGGAGTGTGGTGTAGAAATAAAGGGTCAGTCGTCATTATATTGAATTGGATAGCAAACTCTACAGACTAAAGGAACTACCGCACTTCCTATTTTATAGTTTCACAAGGTTAATCACATTAAGGGATGTGTACAGTGTGTGGGGAAAGTGCATTGAGTAGATATTCAGATATTAACTAGAATGGGACAGGCTCAATGTGCTGTATGGCCTATTCTATTCCCGATGTTTCTGTGTGGTCTCTGAGAAAGCTCTGTAAATGTTGTCACAAGTTCGCAGATGTTAGAAAAGATGTCTCTGCAGGGTCAACAGGACTGTGTTTCCCGTTCCCTTTTCAGTACTGAGGCTGGGGATGGATGTTCTGTCTGGTTTTATCCTTTATGACCTCGGAGCAGTTTGATACAATAGAGTGTCTTGCTTGGCTTTTGCAGAGACCATTGAAGAGTTTATCACATGCCTGTGTGTCTAGACTCACTTTTAGGCCAGACCAGGAAAGGACGGTAGATTCACTCCCTGAAAGTACATTGGAAAAGCAAATTGGTGTTTACAATCGACATTGACTTCAGGTCACTGTTACTGACATCAGATTTGAGATCTCGATATATTATTAATTGTTTTAACTTCCACCAGCTGCCAGAGCATTAGCCCGGTCTGGATTTTTAATCCAGTGACTTTTCCAAAACAGCACCATCTCCACATGGGGGCCTATCAGAATCTGCATTGAGCAGGATATTTCTGTGCTGCTTGACAGCTCTATCAGAAAGAACTCCCAATTTGACTATCGTGATGAGACTGAAGGGGTTGTAATTGGTCAGAGTGTAATTATTCCCAGCTTAGGAACTGGACATAGCTGAGTAATTTTCCACATTGCCAGGCACATGTCAGAGTTGGAGCTGGAGTAAAACAGCTTCCCCAGGGACACGGCTTGTTGTGCAGCACAAGTCTTCTGTCCTATTATAGGAATGGTGTCAGGACCCATTGCCTTTGTCGTATCTATTGTGTTCAGCTGTTTCTTCATGTCACGTACAGCAAATCAAATTGATTGAATACTGGCATCTGTGATCCCGTGGGCATCATGATGACGGTGAATTGAATCATCGACTCAACACCCTTGGCTAGGATGGTACAGATACTATTTCTTTGTTTTTTACACTGATATGCAGAGCTGATCCATGGATAGAATGGGAATAATTGTGGAGCCCTCTCCACCAGTTAGTTGTTTAATCATCTATTACGATTTTTGGCCGCATGTGGCAGGCTGCAGAGGTTTCATCTGGGTGTATTGACCTTGTGACAATTTCTCTCTCTCGATCATATGATTTGGTTTCATTTGATTTGATAGGATTCATTGTCGCATGTATCTAAGTAGAGTGACACTGTTTGTTTATACACAGTTCTGGCAGATCATAGTGAGAGTTGGAGCTGCCTTTTTTAGAGACATGGAGTGGCCGAAATCTAAAAGTTTACTTTGGCTGTCTGTTTCTGAAGAGCCACAAAATAGCCAGAAATTAAAATAGATTGCTTCAGCATTAGTGAAAAAAGTACCTTTGAAAAGGAAATATTTCCAAGTCAAAAGAAAGGCTAATCTGATTCTCAAGATTCTGAAACATGCCAACCTAGTGATAAAGTAGGTTCTTTTTTTAAAAAGAAATTGATGATTTATAACAGAACACAGATGAAATAATGAAATTGTAGCACAAAAACGTTGAAGAATCACGACAAAAGGTAACTTATTCTGATCTCAGTAAGAATTCTTTTCATCCACAAAACAGCAACTCAAGTTATCTTTCCGAAGGTAGCTGCGACTTTGAAACTGTTTACATTAAATAATAAGTTCTAGTTAAGTATTTGGGAATTAATCATGGACACAGATTTCAACGGAATTATAAAACCTTAAAGAGATGTCTGGCATGTCTTGTCTAATTCGCTGAGAAAAGGGTTAACAGTAGAAATAATAATGATATTACGAATTTTGTATTAGTATCAGCTTTTTAATGTAAAATGTGATAACGGAAATTGATAAGAGATAGCCTGCCCAATGGAGAATAGAATTCATGCAATCCTTCAAAATACACAATGAAGGGGTATGACTCAAAAAAAAGCACAGCCTCTAACTTTGGAATGCATTACAGAAAGATCCCAAGGACTAGAGATAACAAAAATCGTTAAGCTTCTTAAACAAATAAGAACCTCGAGCTGTCCATGCGAGTGTCCATCATTGATCAATTGTTTTACAAGATTGGTTCTGCAGAAGGGGAGTGGAGGGTACACTGACAAGGTTGTGTACAATCATTGCAACACAGAACGTATAAAAATACTGTCTTTTTACTGTGATATCGAAGTGGGTCATTGATATGCCTTCTGATCTGATCTAAATATTAAGGAAACGACTGTCTTCTCATGTCAAAGCCAGATTCGAGGAAGATCCTTTGGTATTCTCCCAGCATTAAACAGATTTTGTTTGAATTAAAGTTCATTCCGTGCCAGTGCATTGCCTGCCTCCAGAGTCTTTGTCCCTAGCTGGGGAATCTCGCTCTAACAATAAGCAAGGACATACAGATCATAGGGTAAAGGAAAAACTTAGATTGAGGCATACAGGCTACACCAGAAAGGGCATGCAATAGGCCACATCAATGTGAGCAAGATCAGCATAATTTGAAGTTAGAGAGTTCATTCCTCAGTTTAATAATGGCTGGGAAGATGCTGTTCATGAGCCGCTGGTTTGTGTGTTCAAGCTTCTCTATTGTCTGCATGATGGAAGAGATTGTATGAGATCCAAAGTTCGATGGGTCTTTGATCATGTTGTTACCCTTTCCGTGGCAGCGAGCTGTGTAAATGGAGACGTTGGTTTCCGTGGTGGCATGGGCTGTGCACACAACCTTCTGTCATTTCTCTTACTGTCCTTGACAGGTCATTATGCACACAGATAGTTTATTCCCAGTGGTGCATTTGTAGACATTGGTGAGGGTCCTTGTGGACATGTTAAATGTCCTGAGCTGCCAGAGAAAGAAGAGACATTGTTGTGCCATCTCGACTGTCACATCTACATAGGAAGTCGGTTATCGTCACTCCAAGCAACTTAATGCTTTCCACCCTTTCAGCTTCATTTCCATTGATGCAGATGAGAGCATGTTCTCCTCGTTTCTTTCGAATGTCATTGATCAGTTGGTTAGTTCTGCCAACGTTGAAAGAGAGGATTGTCTCAGTGCAGCACATCACCTAGTCCTCTGTTTCCGTTCTGTATTTTGACTTGCAATCATTACATATCCGTCCTACTATGATGGTGTCATCAGTGAACATGTAGATGGCATTCGTTCAAAATTTGGCAATACAGTCATGGGTGTACAGGGAGCATATTAGGGGTCTGAGGACACATTCTTTGGGATTTCAGTGTTGAATATTATCATGGAAGAGACACAGTTACCCATTTTCACTGATTGTGTACTGTGGGTCAGAAAACTGAGGATCCAATTTCAGCGAACGGATTCGAGACTAAGGTCAGGGAGTTTTGTGATCAGTCTGAAGGGAATAATTGTGTTGAAGGTGAACCTATATTCAATGAGCAGGAATCTGACGTGGGTGTCCTTGTTGTCCAGATGTTCCAGGGATATGGCAGACGCTATGGACCTATTCCACTGGTAGGAAAATTGTAGGGGATCGAGGCAGGCTGGGAGACTGGAACTGATGTGGGCCATGACTAGACTCGCGAAGCACTTCATGCCACCCATCAGTCTCCTGCGCTCTAAAGAGAAATGTCCCAGCTTATCCAACCTCTCCCTATGACTCAGAACCTTGAGTCTTGGCAACATCCTTGTAAAGTTCCAATTAAATTCCATCCTTCCTATAGCAAGGTGACCAAAACTGAACACAGTGTTGAACTTGGAACTATTTGCAACTGTACGTTTTCACTCTGTTGCCAATGGTTATGCTGCAATGAAATTATTTTATTTTTTGTGTTATTCTGAAATCCTATTATACTTTAAATCTTCTGATGGCAATCTCTCTGGTGAACGTCCTCCTGACTGCGTGAATTTGAATCAATCTATTTTGTTTGGGCAGATATTTTGAGGCAGCTGCATATCAGAGAACAGGAAGAGATGATGGATGTTTGTGCAGTGTGTATCCTTTACTGGACCAGCTTGTCTCTCCAAGCACCTAAAGCTCTTATTGTGAGTCAGAGTACCTCAGAATTGTTACATCACAGAAGGATGATATTCAGCCCATTGTAGGCCCATGCACATAGAACATTACAGCTCAGTACCTGTAACATTCTTCAGCACTACCCATCTCTCCACCGACCTTACTGCAAACCATAAATTTACTAACTCATCCTTCAATTCCCTCATTAAGGTCATTTTCAAAAAGACAAACAACAGTTGCCCCAAAACAGATTTTTACAGTATACCACTAGCGACTGAACTCGAGGATGAACATTCCCCATCAACTACCACCCACTGTCTTCTATCGGTTAGCCAATTTCTGATCCAAATCGCTAAATCACCGTCAATTCCACGTCTCCGTATTTTCTGGGAGAAAGTAAGGACGACAGATGTTTGAGATCAGAGTCGAAAGTGTGGTGCTGGAATAGCACAGCAAGTCAGGCAGCATCCGAGGAGCTAGGAGAAAGTGAAAACTGCAGATACTGGAGACCAGAACACTGATTCCTGTTGAAGGGCTTACAAATGAAACATCGACTCTCCTACTCCTTGGACGCTGCCTCATCTGTTCTGTTTTTCCAACACCACATTCTTCATGTTTTCTGCAATAGCCTAACATGGGGGACTTATCAAATGTTTTACTGAAATCCTTATTACCCCACTTTACACTTATCCACCTGTTTGGTCACCTTCTCATTGAACTCAGTAAGATTTGTGAAGCATGAACAGTAGCTGTTGTTTGAAAAAGCTCCACATTTAAATTGTGCCCATTCCCTGCAGTTTCCTTCCACATCCTATGTATCCTAAAACCTTTCCTAATCGCATCATAATTGCCTTTCCCCTAGCTATAACAGTTTCCCTGAGGTATAGATTTGTCCATTTCCATCGCTAAGGTAGACATAACTGAATTGTGGTCACTATCAGCCAAGTGTTCACCTACCTCCAAATCTAATACCTGGCCGGGTTAATTACCAGTACCAAATCCAATTTGGCCTTGTACCTTGTTGACCTATGTACGTACTGTGTCAGGAAACCATTCTGCACACATTAGACAAAAACTGACCCATATAAGTTAATTGAACTGTAGCGTTTTCAGTCAATATTTGGAAAGGTAAAATTCTCCATAACAACTACTCAGTTTTTTTCGCTCCTATCCAGTATCATCTTTATAATCCTTACTCTACATCTCTGGAACTTTTCAGCGGGCAATATAGAACTGTCAACAGGGTGGGCTCTCCGTTTTTGTTTCTAACCTCTTCCCATACTAACTCAGTTATCGAGTCCTTATCAAACATCCTTTCTGCCAACGTAATATTGTCTTTGATTAACAATGCCACCCCGCCATTTTTAGTACCTTCCTTGTTCTTAATGAAGCATATAAACCCCACACCCTCCAACGATTAGTCCTGTCCCTGCTCTATCCATTTCTCCAAAATGGCCACAACGTTTGTGAAAAGATTTGTAGCTCGGGTGCTCGTTGTTGTGGTTCTGTTCGCCGAGTGATCTGTGTTGCAGACGTTTTGTCCCCTGTCTAGGTGACATCCTCAATGCCTGGGAGCCTCCAGTGAAGTGCTTCTGTGGTGTTTCCTCTGGCATTTGTAGTGGTTTGAATCTGCCGCTTCCGGTTGCCAGTTCCAGCTGTCCGCTGCAGTGGATGGTACATTGGGTCCAAGTCGATGTGTTTGATGATAGAATCTGTGGATGAGTGCCATACCTCAAGGAATTCCCTAGCTGTTCTCTGTTTGGCTTGTCCTATAATAGTTGTGTTGTAGCAGTCGAACATCAAGCTGTACAACTGCACAATTTGGAAACAGGGAGTGATTGGAGGGATGCTAAACGAGGGTGAGTTGGATAGATTAGAAGACAGCATGAGGGAAGATATACAGGAACAGACGGAAAATAGAAGTTTTATTTAGAAATTCTCACGTACTGCAAGGCCATTATCTAGTGCCACACCCTGTTAGCACTGTGCGGATACTGGCTGTGGTTCCAGGGCGTTTATTTTCAATAATACCACAGAGCTGTGTTGCTGACAATTAAACAGAGTCCGACAGGCCAAATGGTTTTATTTTACAGTGAGAAGGTGGTTGAATTTAAACAGACTGGGTGAACAGCAGCAGGGACTGAGAATCCTGCTCGATACTGAGATACTGCGCCAGAGAATCTCAATGAGACGGATCACTGACAGAGGGGAAATCAGCATCACAGCTGTGGGCCAAATAATGATTGAGAAAGATTGCACACCACTTCCGTGATTTTGAAATACACAATTTCAATTTATGAAGCTCAATATCATGAGTGTATCTTATCTCTTTGTATTTTCCATAGTTTAGTATGGACAGAAAATCATTTTGTCCTGCATTTTGTGTTCGATAAACAGGTTTTACTCTTCGTTCCTCACTTTAGATATATCCTTGAATCTGTTCTTCATATGAGTTATAAAGAGTAACATTCCAATACTGATGACTGGGGAATATTGTTGCCCCTCCCTCCAGTCTGAACTGCCATGTTCCACAATTCTCTTTGTTTTCTGTCTCCTCCACAGTGCCATAATCACACTGTAATTGAAGTCCAGTAAATAACACTTCATCACAGTTCACTAACATCGATAACATCAATAGCACAGGACTCATTTGTCTCTTTCCGAAACTGGAATAACAATCTGAATTGCATTTGTCACGTTCAATTCTCTGTTAACATAGCCATGCAATTTGTCTGTTATAACCCCATGTTTCTCAGACAAACATTCCCCTCAGATCATGAACTATAAAAATTGTCTCGATGTTTTATTGAGATTATAATGCTTGGTCAGTGGTTCCAGGATGTATGTTTCCATTTATAAACAGAGAAGCATGTTTACGTTCTGAGAAACTTATGACATTTCTCCTGCGTCCAAGTCAGATTGAATGGTTGCACTCAATTGATCTACCAGCCTCAAGATTTTTTCCATCAGTCACCCTCACATATTCCATCCAGAATGTGGAAGTTTGAATCATTGTTTTGAATTTGAATAAAACAATATTGAATTGAAAGGCATTGGCTAGAGCTACTTGTTCAGTGACTGTGATTGATGTCACTCTCCGTGGATCGTAAATGTGTCACTGGAGGGTTTGCCTCTTCTACTAATTAAGGACTCGGTTCAATGTGTTATCGCAGTATGGCTGGGAGCATCAACGACTGGACTAACAGGGATCAGCAGCTTGAGAGACGGGGGAGGAGAGATCAGAATCTGAGAGCATTAGACTGGAATATTGCAATAACAGGCAGGAGTTTATACTTGGGTCTTTACTATCTTTCTCATCCTGGATATCATTAGTATCACGGGTCGAAGATATCCTTTGGATTATTCAAGGTGGTTATTATCCCATTCTCGCTACAGTTGGTGTTCTTGGTAAGTCATTCCATCTGACCATTCAGCTGAGTTGAACTGAATTGCTGTTCACATTCAAATTTTAGTATTTGGAATTCATCATTTTCAGATACAGTCAAAAATCGTATTCCTTACAAATTATAACGATCAAATTACTGTTCACAACTTACTCAACAATATGCGAGGAGAAACCAGATTGTTCTTAAACTCAAAGATCTTTTTCCTGCATTCAGATTTACATTCCTACATATTCTCCCCACTCACCAATCCTGCCCAAGGCCACTATCAGGATATTTCAGTCTCCTTCTCAGTCTCAGTTCAACTGCTGAATAATTCATCATTTGTGTCTTTGGTAAATCCAGGTATAAACGTTGCAAGTCTCTTCTAATTTTGCTTACGTCACAAAATATTTGCACTTTAGATGGGTAATTTGTCCTCTCCACGGAATCTATCAGATGGGCAGACAGTGCATGGTGGTCAAGTCATTGATTCATCATCAAGAGGCACAGAATAATAATCTTTTGGTGTCTCATGAAGCAAGTTGATGGAATGCAAATGAAATCATCACCACTTGTTTTAACACAGCCTATCTGTTTGTCTCATGTCTTGTAGAGAAGGCAATGGGTCATCTTTCCCTGGTAAGGTATCTGTGTGACTGCAAACCCAGAGCAATGTGGTTTACTCTGTACTGTCCTGTGGAACAGCTGAAACAGCTAGTCAGTTCAGGATCAGCATAACATACTGGTCTGACCAGGGCTGCACAAATCCCGTGAGGGTAGAAAAAAAAGAAAAGATCGCTCCCATCCTCTGCCTGATTTCCATGTTCCTGCAAGTCATTTCCATTCAGGTAGGTGATCATTCCCTGTTTCGAGTGAATTCGTTCTCATAGAGTCTCCCATAGAGAGTGATATTCATCTCCATTGGCACCTCTGGTGATGACTTTATTGATGCTGACGTACAGACGTAAGGAACATTTAAATTCCACATCATTCGCAGTGTAGAGAGAAGTAATGGCATTTTACAGCATAGGAAACAAGCTGAGACAGCTAAGTGAGGGAACAGAATTATTGCAATCAACCCTGTGAGTGTTGTTGAGATAGTATTTGGGGTATTTTGTCAGATTTTCTCTCATTTATAAGGAATAATCTTCTTGGAAGAAAGAGTGTAAAAGAGTTTCACCAGGCTAATTGTTGGGATGATTGTACCATCGGGAATGCATGAGGATCAATTTGTAGAGCTTTGAGGGAATAAGAGGTGATTGCATTGAATCTTAAGGGGATGAACAGTCACTCATTATATTCCAAACAGACAGTGATACTGTGATAAATTCCATGGCTTGTTTATTACTAGGTTTACATGATTGTCGATAGTTTAAAAGTCTCTGGGAACGTCCCTCCCACCCACGCCACTCCCCATTTCGATTGAGAGAGAGAGAGACGGGGTCAGACTTTGACTAATCTCTCCCCACATTATGAACGTCATGTAATCCACAATCCCGACAGGATCCTCAATACCTTCATGCTAAAACAGTTAACAATTCCCATCAGCTTCTGACCTCCATGGAGAACATGGGTCTGTCTTCAGAGATAGAAGATGCCTCTTTGAGACTTGGTACAAAACATTTGGCTGCCTTCCTCACTGCCGGCAAAACATGTTAAAGTATCATTTGTTCCACAGTCAATGCAGCCACGAGGAACATTGTGAGCAGTCTATGAGTGCAGTCTCTGCTCCATTCGTTTTTCAGGTTGGAGCACCAATGACACCCACATGTTCCTGTATAAATGTCTTAAGGGACTAAATGGCCCCCTCCTGCTTCCATAGAACAGTATCAAGGATCTGATTGGGCTCTGCCTGTTCTTGTTTAACAGCTCAATGTACTGACCAGAGCCCTCCTTTTTCTGGGGACCAGGCAGCACAATTGAATGGGCTGTCCCTCTTCTTCTTCAGTCGTTTCGATGGGCTGAATGGCTACCATATATCCATGAAACCAGCTTGAGATGCTGAATGAGCTCCCCTTTTAACTGTGGAAATGTGCAGTGTCTGGCCGTGCTGTTACATAAATGTTACCGACGCTTTAACAGCACAAATCTAACAGCTGTCCAGGTCTTGCTGCACATGGACACAGAGACTGGTTCAGGCGCTGAGGAGGGACAAAATGTTCTGACTATTATGTGATCTTCAGTGATCACTCCGCTTCTGATCTTATGATGGATGGTGGGAGAGTTTTGGCAGGGGTGTGGGTGCATAGATGTTGACAAAGAAGCTGAAGATGTTTCTGCTGAGGAAGTGAACTTGAGGATCTCCTGAACGGATATCCTGGGACTGAGAAGATTGTCAGCCACCACCCACAAACATCTTCCTTTGTGCTCTGAAAGACCCCAATCAGTAGGGAGGGAACACCTGATTCCCATTAAATTCAAATCAGTAGATGGTCCTAATGACACCCTCAGTCAAAGGCTGCCTTGATATCAAGGCCATTCACTCTTTCCTGAGCACCTGTGTTCACCTCTTGTTCATATCAATAGGTAACGGTGTCTATGTGGGGAGTCTTTTTCCTCTCACAGGGAAATCAATGTCTGAAATTATCTGGGCTATTGAGTTAAGGGAGCTTAATCGCTGAAAGTATTTAAAGAGGGGGTAGATGTATTTTTGACCTGTCAGAAAGCTCGCGGGTGTGATGGATTGTGTATTGAAGAGGAGTTAATGCTAACAGTAGATCAGCCATGATCATATACAATGGCTTGGCAGTCCGATTTGCCTGATCTTGTTGCTTATCTTCATATTTTCTGTAATTACAAAGTTGATGGTTGTAATGTTTCTTGACATTCTGTTATTGAATGTTGCAATCAGAGAGAGCAAAGCACTTTTGAGTCAACTCTGGGTGAGATATGGGGCTTTATTCATAATGGATCTTGGTCGAGACCATGACCAATAAATGAAGGACAAGTTTCAGACAAGAGGCACTTTGTGAGGAGACCAGAGACATCTTTCGAAGCCAGACTGGATTTCCAAATACCATTTTACAACACTTACCAAACCGTGTGTAACAGTCTCTAGGGATTGAATGAGATCCTGTGTTGCTGTGGACCAGGTATTTGGAGCAAGTGACCTCCATCTGCTCCTGTGCAGGAGCTGTGAGGGACTGAATGCAACATGGTAACATGGGACTATGGAGCAAAAGTGGGTCATCAGACAATGTGTCACTGCTCCACCATGCACTATGATCTGAGGATGGTCTCATCAACACTTTTCTGTGTGTGTGCCATTTTCCTACTCTCATTTATCTGTCAAATGTTTACCATACACAATTTTGAATAAATGGAAATATCCAGTCATTACAAACTTTAACAGCCCTTTGAGAATCTCTTGATCGTTTTCTGACCAATGTTCGAGGTCACTGATGTGATGTCTTTTCCCACGCCTGTACTGGTGAAAGCAAGTTTTAAATGCAACCAGTTGAGGCTGTGGCCAATGAAATAGGTATCAGACTGAGTAATTTTCTAGAAAAATGTGAGACACAGAAAGTTGAACTCTGAACGAATGGTAAAATGATCGAGTATCCCAAATGTTTCTCTGCCTTTGAAGTTATTCTGCTCACACAAATGTGTGGGAATGCGCATTTATTCCCGGAACAGTTGAATTTGGCTGAACTCCGTTTGCTTCGGTCAGTGGAGAGTTTCCTATGAATCCTCATCTGGAATCCTCCACAAATGGTAAAGATGACTCAGGGATTTTCTGCTCTTACACCTTGTTTTCAGGCAGAACAAAGTAAGAGAGAGAGACTAATTGGCCGCTGCTTCTGAGGCTGCTCCCTCTCTGCGTGGAAAAATACTGTAATGTCAACTGAACACCAAACTGGACCATGTGCGATCTACATGAACATTCTCTGCAATGGATGATAATAGACTGTATGCTGTATGCAGGTGCATCATTGCTATTGTTGTGCACAGTGCCGTTCATTAGAAAAAAAATGTGCCCACTTTATAATTTGATGACATCTTTATATGCGTAATTTTTATAAATGGGTTGATATCTTCATAATATTTGCGTTTATATCAACAAATCACATTCATTAAAAATTCTCTAGCTTTAGTCTCCTTAACAAGAGAAAATATGTATCCAGCTGAAACACTTTTCAGAAAATTGTGCTTCAATAAGATTTCTCATCTAAAACCTTCGCAGATAATCCCCGATAACAAAAGGCCTTAATTTCAGGAATGAGTTAAGGGAAGCATCTTTGAACACCTTCGAAAGGAATTACATCTGTTTTTTTTAGTGTAGAGGATCAAAACCGCACCCAGTGTATCTGATGTGGTCTCAGCAATGCCCTGTACAGATGCAGTGAAACATTTCTGATTAAACCCAATACCCGTTGCCACAAACAACATCATTCCACTTACCTTCCTAATCACTTGTTACATCTGCAGACAGGCTTCATATGATTCACGTTCCAGGAATATGAAAAACATCTGCTTCACAGAGTTCAGCGATCTCTCTCCATTTAAATTGTTTCCTACTGATCTATCCTTCCTACCACAATAGACAACTCAAGTTATATTATTTTTTCTGAAGGTTTGCTCACGAACCTTCCATGTCTATATCATAATGCAGATTCACTACCTCCATTGGAAGATATATTGAATGATCATCTTGGTGTAGAATGTAATTCATCTTTGATCCATTTAGTCCCTTCATCCAGATATTTGACATAGAATATTGATCATTGATGTTCCCACAGTGATCTCTGATTCAAAACTAGTTACATTTTTGTAAAAATATACATTTATCTCTACTGTGACAGCAACCTAGTTCCTCTGCAGCAGTTCAGGCGGGTTGAATGGCCTCTTCCTGGGCTACGTAATGTACTCAATGAGCTGAATTGCTTCTTTCTATGTTCCTGTGTAACTCTTCCGAGGGGCAGAATGGTCTCCTCCCAAATCATTGTAAAGATCCTATGTGGCTGAATGGGGTGGGGAGGGGGCGGGGGTGAGGTGGGGGGTTGGGGGTGGGGGCTTGGGGTGGAGCGTTGGGGGTGGGGGGACCCTACCCTGTAACAGACTCAGGTGCTGGATTGAGGAAACAGCACTTAGGGTAGAGGCAACAGTATATCTCTGTAACAGCATTGAGGGCTGAATTGAAGGAACAACACATTGGATGGGGCGGCAGTTGACAATTCGGCTGCACCATTCAGAATGCTGATCCGATTGTGTCTGACTATCCAACTCCTGTCTTTTCCCAATAAACATTGACTCTTTTGTCCAGCTCGAGCTCAGCCTTGAATATCTTCAATAACCAAGTTTTCATTGGTCCCTGAGGATGAAGACATTGCAGGTAGCACAACATCCTTATTTCATTATGGGATCAATTATTTTAAAACGGTGTTAACCTCACATCAACTCACTGCCCCTTTTCGGATATAAGGATACAATAACTAGGAATAGACATAAAACCATTCCGCCTTTCAACTCTGTTCCACATTACCACTGACTCTTTCCAGTCAAATATGTATCAAACCCAGCCTCTGCTGCTGTCTCAGGAAGAGAATACTGTATAGCGTAACACCACACAAGCATTAAAGAAAGGAACAGGATTAGGCTATTTGGTCCATCAAGTCTGACATGCCATTCAATCATTTCTTATAAGTTCCTCAAAATCACTCCTCTACCTTCTCCCTCGAATCCTTGATCTCCTCATAAATCAAAAACTTATTTATTTGTGTCTTAATGATACTAGTGTCTGTGTCTTTGTGTGTATGTATGTTTGTGTGTGTGAGTATTTTTGTGACTACGTCTGTCTGTCTGTGTATCAGACTGTGTGTTTCTACCTGTGTTTCGGTCTATTTGTGTGTGACTGTATATGTCTCTGTGTGCTGCTATGTGTGTGTATGCCTATCTCCTTGTATGCATTGTGCATGTTAGTATATTGTGGTGTTTGCCAATACTTCTGTGTATATCAATGCCTGCAACTCTGTGCAACGGGATATCTGTTCTTTTGCGAGTTGAGAGAGCTGAGGTTGAAACTGACAGTGGGTTTAAATTGAGAATTGTTCTTTACTTAATATTGCACCTCACTCGGTTTATGGGACGTGGATGTTTCAGAATCTCCATACCAAGGCCTCCTGGTCCTCTCTTGCTCTTTCTAGGATGCTCCACACATGTCAGGGTAGGGGGCAGAGGGAACAGAAACCGGGAACTCCACCACCGGCTTGGCCCTTGCTGTCCAATGCCAAGCTGTTTCTCCTGGAATGGGAGAAGAGGAGGGAAGCAATGAGGGTGGGAGTGGGTGTCCCTGCTGTTAGTGCTGGAGGGGGTAAGGGTGAGGTTTCCGGAGGGAGTCTGAACACAGTGTTGTATCCATGCAGTTTTATTAGTGTGCGGGGCTACTGTGTCAGTGACAGAAAAAGTGGGGGAGGGAATGTGCTGAATGCAATAGTGAGAGTGGGCGTACTTGAGCCTTATTTGGAGATAGAGTGTGAGCCTTGCTCGGGGATATGTGTTAAAACAGATATACAGTGAGTGTGAGGGAGCAGATAGAATACGATGACTCTTATCCTGGCAGAGCGGGGAGGATATTGATGTTTGTCCTGTATTGCTGACCAATTCTTCAGATCATCTAAGCGTTCAGGTGAGCCTCCCCAAACGTCTTGTCCAAGTCTATCATTAAAACCTTTTCAGACCCTGTCATTCAGATCCCACAGAGTCAATTTGGGTGGATCTTACAAATATCAAGGAGAAGCAAACATTGGTGTGTTATATATCAAAACTATAGACCAAAACTATCGCGCAAACTGAAAATTGGATATGCAGGCATATGTAAGGTGAAGCAGTGACACAGTGATATTATCGCTGGTATCTTAGCCCAGAGATCCAGGTAATGTTCTGAGTACCCGAGTTCGAATCCTGCCATGGCAGATGACAGTATGTGAATTCAGTAAGTATCTGGAACGAATGGTTTATGATGACCATGAATCCATTGTTGGTGGTTGGAAAAACTCATCTGTTTCACTGATGTCTTTTCGGGAAGGAAACTGCTGTCCTTCCCTAGTCTGGCCTGCATGTGACTCCAGACCCAAGGCAACGCTGTTGACTCTTAACTGCCCGCTGGCATGGGCAATAAATGCTGGTTATAAATGCGACGCCCTCATCCTGTGAATGGGTAACAAATAATCGTGGATGCGACAGTAATACTGGCTGGTGTCAATTTGCATCAAAACTGCGTTACCTAAGTGACTGCTCATGTTGTGAAAAATAAATTCGATAAGTGTATATCAGGTAGTTGGAGAAGAAGTTGTGAACCAACTAGAGTGCAGGTTATTTCGGATTTGGTGTTGTGTTGTCAGGAGAACTAATTATTAACCGTGCACTGAAGCAGCTTTGAGGAATTGTGATGCAATTTAGAAATTTTGAACATTATAGTCAAACATCGAGGAAGCCTGGAGACTAGAGGGTCAAGTTAGTTCCAGTGAATTGGAAAAAAAAAAATATAACATTCAGTGAGAGACAAGCAATGATTGTTTGTGTCATAGAGTCCTACAGCACAAAAATATTCCATTCGGTCCAAAGTGGTCCATTCCAAACAACATGTTCATTTACACTAATCCCATTTCCCTGCTATTGTCCGGTATCCTTCCAATCCTTTCCTACCCAAGTATTTGTCCAATGCCTATTAAATGTTGTTAATGTACACACCTCAACCACTTCCACTGGCAGCTCATTCCATATGCGTACCACTCTGCGTGTAAAACAAATTGCTCCTCAGGTTCCTTTTATTCTTTCTCCTCTGACCTTAAGCTGATGCCCTCTATCCGGAATTGCCCAACCCTGGGGAAAAAAGACTGAGGGTATTCACTCTGTTCATGCCTCCCATGAACTTATACATTCTGCCAGATCGCCATCAGTCTCATACACCCTAAGGTTAAAAATTTCTAGCTTGTCCAGCCTCTCCTTAAAATCCAGACAATAGAGTCCTTGGCAATATCCGTGTAAATTTCTTGTGCAGTCTTTCCAGTTTAATAACATCCTTCCCAGAGCAAAGTGAACAAAACTAAACATAGCGCTACAGGTATAGCCTCACCACCATCCTGTATAACTGCAACAGAACTCGCCAACTTCGGTATTCAATGTGCAGACTGATGAAGGCCAGTATGACAAAAGCCATCTTCACTGCTCTATCTATCTCTAAATCAACTTTCAGCGAACCGTGCACCTGAATTTTCAGAGCCCATCTGTTCCATTACAAACCTTAAGGCCAAACCATTCACGATGAAACTCCGACCTTGAATTGACTTTGCAAAATGCATGATCTCACATTTATACATATTCAACTCCATTTGCCATTTCTTGGCGCACGTCCCAACTGATCAAGGTCCTGCTGCAATTTCTGATAACCTTCCTCACTATCCACAAAACCACTTTATTTAGTGTCATCTGCAATCTTACTAATCATGCCTTCTAAACTCAATCATAATACATATAACAAGCAGTCATGGTCCCAGTAATGACCACTGAGGCACACCACTAGTGACAGGCCTCCAGTCCGACAAGAATGCTTTCCATTATTACTCTCTGCTCCCTACCATCAAGACAATTTTGTATCTAATTTGCCATGTTCCCACTCCAGTCCTTGCAATCTACCCTTCCAGAGCAGCGTACCATGTGAACCCTTATTGATGGCCTCACTAAAATCAGTTGGACGACGTATACCACACTGCCCTTCGTCAACGTTACTGGTCACTTCATCAAAGAACGCTAAGAAATTTGTCAGCCATGAACTCCCATACACAAAGCTGTGCTGACTGCTTCTAATCACAGCCTTTCCAAATATGCATTTATCTTATGTCTCAGAATCTTGCCAAATACCTTACCCACTACAGATGTCTGGTTTACTGGTCTATAGTTCCCAGGTTTTTCTTTGTCGCCCTTCTTGAATAAGGGCACAACAATCCCTGTACTCCAGTCATTTGGGACCTCACCCATGGCCAGCGATGATGTACAAATATCTGCCAGTCCACCACAATTTCTTCTCTATCCTCTTACAATGTTCTTGGATTATCTAGTTTATACAAAGACTGCAAAGTCTGAAACAAGAGCCAATTTCTTTAACGTACAAACACCCAAGAATGAGAAAGTGACTTAATGATGGTTAACATTACAAATTAAATATTATATTAATCATAAGACGTGACATCAGAGAAATATCAGAAATTTAGAATCCAGAAAAGGAGGGACATGAAACTGATAAGGAAATCAAAAAGCAAACATGCACGCTAACAAACAGGAACACAAAGACTGCATAAATCTACGATCTACATTTCAAAGGAAACAAAATAAAAACATGTTCAAATGTGGAAATTTGTAATCGGGAGATGGGATGTTACTGTGGAGAACAGGGAAATGGCCGAGAAATAACCAGTTACTTTGCATCTGTCTTCATGGAGGAAGAGCCAGACAATCACCCAGAAATACCAAATGATCATATCGGCCTTCAGGAGCTAAAGGCATAAAGTCAATTCTTATCAGTAACAAGGTACACTTGAACATGTAGCTGGATTGAGCATTGCTAAGTCTGATGAAACAGATGTACTCAAAATGTCAGAAATAAATCAGCAATAGAAGTATTAATTGCACTGGTGATGACTGTGTTTTATTTTCCTGTACATTCCAAAGAGGCTGGAAAGCCATTGTAGATAAATGGAAGGTAATAAACGTGATCCAAACATGATAGTAGATGAATGGAATGGATTCAGGCATCCAGATAGTGAAAAAGTGATAGTGAAAAGAAATGCAGACCATTTAACTTGACAACTGTAGAGACATTTTTGGAATCTATGAGACACGATGTGTTATTGGATATTTGGAAATTAACAGCAACATTGAAGAGAATCAGGGTGCATTTTTGAAAGGAAATCATACTTAACAACTTCGGAATTATGTATGTGGAAAGTTAAAGTTGGGTTCAACTTCAATTAAAAGAGTCAGAATATCGATGCAATGAAATATTGAAGTAGTTTCATAGTGTATTGGTGAGACTGTACCTGGACAATTGTGTCCAGAGTTGGTGAACCTGTACCTAGAGCATGGGTACAGTTTTGGTGACCTAATCTGAGAAAGGATATACTGACCACAGAGGAAGTGCAATGGACATTCTCCAGATTCGTCCCTCAGGTAGTGAGATTGTCTGATGGAGCAACTCGGCCTGTGTACTCTAAGGTTTCAAAGAATGAGATGTGATCGCAGTGAAATTTGAAAATTTACGAAACATAGGACAAGGTGGAAATAAACAGCATGTTTCTCTGGCTGCCTACTCTACATTTAAGGAAAAAAATGGCAGGATAAGGGACAGGCCATTTAAGACTGCAATAAGAAGTAAATTCTTCATTCGGAGAGAACTGACTAATACAGGGACATGGAATTCTGCTGGCAGGCAAGTTTAGGGAGAATTCCCAGGTATTCAACAAGTGTGTCAAGTGGAACAGAATAACCAGGGAATACGTAAAAGTCATTGGTGACTTGCCAAGTTTCATCTAAATCAACTTTAATGGTAGGAGTCAGAAGGTGGTGGTAGAAGCCTGTTGGTGTGACTGGAGGCCGGTGTCTAATAATGCATCATAGGGATCAATGTTGTGTCCCTTATTATTTGTGATTCGGATATGCCAGTATTGGACTGGGGTGGACAAAGTTAATAATCACACAACACCAGGTTTATTCGGAGGCACGAGTTTTCAAACCTCACAACTACCTGATAAAGAAACAGCGCTTCGAAAGCTAGTGCCTCTGAATGAACCTGTTGAGCTATAGCCTGGCGTTGTGTGATCTATAACCTTATTATTTGTGAAATTCATAAATGGTGATCTGTGAAAATAGACAAGAGGGGGGAGAGTGTGATAACTAAGTTTGTGTTTGATACAACGATTGACCGGGTGGTTGGCAGTGAGGAGGAAGGTCTTATGTTACGGAAGATACACATGGACAGATCAGTAGCAGATGGAATGCAACCCTGATAAATATGAGGTGGTGCACTTTGGAAGAAGGAAGCAGACAGCGGAGTACTCAGTGAATGGCAGCACACGGGGGAGCTCAGAAGGAGCCTGAATGTGACGGGACAGGTTAATCCACAAGTTCAAAATACAAAGGTAGTGTAAGCATAGCCTTTATTCATTGAGGCACAGATTATAAGTGCTATGCAGAATTTTGGTTAGGCCAAGATAGAATACTGTATATTTCTGGGAGCCACATTACAGGAAGGAT